>NC_056744.1:273164386-273196886 GCF_019279795.1 Protopterus annectens
TCAGTCATTTAATGAGATTTTACCAGTCCAACCCATAAGTAACGCAGTCAGGTTATGAGACACTTGATCATTATCCATATATTTCTGTAACTATGAGGCTTGCTCTGAATTTAGGTCAGCTGTAAATGTATTTGTACAGTATATAGTGCCTTTGTCTCACTACATAATTCGGGTCTATATCACCATATCTAATGGTGATAATGCCGAACGGTGAAAATATCGAAAGTTCACAAGAACAAACTTGTGTTTTTGGGGTCGCGGTACAGTGAGGATTGGGATATTTGCCCTTTCCTCATTGTACTGCAACCTCGGAGTTGGAATATGTATTTAGCAGGAGGTCCCCCCACAATAGCAAGTTTGTTCTCGTGAACATTCAATATTTTCACCATTTGACATTTTCACCATTTGATATGGTGATTTAGACCTACATAATTCAGTTGATATCCTTCTCTTACATCTTTCCTCACGTAGTTCTTTATGCCTGTAATTAATACAACTATTCTATCCATGCATACCCCAATGAAGTGTTTCAGGTTTTTAGAGATGTTTTCCACGATTTCTACCTTTCTTACACGACTCTTCTCTGCTCTTCGCCTACAGTCCTTGTTTTTTCAGTGAACACCATTTTTACTATTTTTGCTACTTTTATTATTTTTTCCAAAATAACTCATCTTCTGTATTTATCTGATTATGTTCTTTCAGAAATATTTATTTGGCTACACCATCTGAATATCTGATGGCATGCATATATTGATGATAGCAGATTTATGACATACGTGGTATGGTGATAAAATTATACCATTGAGTAGAACAATCTCTTTTCATCACAATCCTAGATTAGGACCACCAGCATAATCAAGCTAACCATGCTCAGAAGTGTTGAATGTAAAAAACAACTAAACTGTAATATGTAGCCACGATGCTTTATGCCTGTCTCTCTTGCCTAAACAAAACTGTAATTTGTTCTTTCTCCTCTTCTGAATATGATCTGTATCTCAGTATGTGAAGCAAAGATTTGTTGTAATTTAATTTCATGTTAACTAAACTATGTATTGCGGAGTTTTTCTCCCCGGGCCTCCACTGAAAACGGGCTCCCTGAGCCCAGTGGACCTCCTCGGTCATCAAATTGGAATACATAAATAAATAAATAAATACATAATCATTGTTTCACTGTAACTTTCCTGGTAGAAGACCGCCTAAAGAAGCATCAGAGCATACACTTGAGAATGGAGCAGGGTCACAAAAAGTGATGTTCCCTGTTTTAAAAAGACAGAGAAAGCAATAAATACAAATATTACATTACCTCACAATTTTAGATACGTTCAGAAAGAAAGAAAGAAAGAAAGAAAAAAGAAAGAAAAACTAGAAGCTATTAACATTTTTCTCCTCTTCACACACTGTTGACACCTTTATATTATACTAGCACATAAGTGGTGCTAAAAGAGAGTCAACCATGTGTGAAACAAAATATGTCTTTTTAGGAAAACTGTCATTATTTGTCACCCTAAAAAATATGTCAGACTCTGCTCAGATATGTATAAAACATATAAAAGTTGACACATATATTTAATGAGTACTAGAAATGTTTTTCAAACTTACAGACTCATTTAAAATTTTTAGCATGCTTACAAAAAAGCTAAGAAAAAAATTCCAACAGTCTATAAATATGCTATAGCAGTATGAATATAGGGGTCCCTATTACTTTAGTGAACACAATGAATTGCAAATGCTGTTTAGTCGAATATCATTACGTGAAATGGCAAAATACCAAAAGCATAGAACAGCAATTTTTTTCCTAGGGAAAAAAAATCACTGGGCCATTTTTGGGACTTTGCCATTTCCTCCACTGTGGTGCGATCTTGGAGTTGGTATATTTAAGTAGGGGGGGTCACAGCCCCCACATCAGGGGTGTGGGGGGAAAAGCCCCCCAGTTTATTTTGTGTTTTGATTTTTTTTTTCTTTTTTCTTTTTTTTTTTTTTTTATTTTTAAATCACTGATCCATGTGTTTGACATTTTGGGTTTTCGGGGATTACTGGTTGATTATATAGCATTCGTAATTCATTGCATTCACTTAAATAATATAGATCTGAATACAGATACTTAGTCACACCTGCTGTGAACATTTAATTACCCTCAGGACCAGGCCTTGCTAAAGGTGATGAAATCCCATGTAGGACCTTGCCTAGAATGCATTATTCCTATACTATCTGTATTATCTGGCTGGTAAACAGACAGTTATGATCAGGTCTCTGATTGTAACTGTGTTATTATGTGTTTGAGACACAGATGCTAAGAAATTCACATCAAGAGCAAAGCTCAAGAGTTGAATCTTGACATCTATGTTAAGTGCAAATAATAATTGGATTTGATCAGTGAGACCTGATCATAACTCCAAAGTCCATGGAGTTTTATCTCCTCAATGTACTATCAGTTACAAAAGAAAAAGCCAGTAAAGCACTTAAAGAGTGCTATCACACATGCAGCAAGCAAATATCATTGGAAAAAGTCAGGGACAGTTTTTAAGTAATGGTCTAATTTAAATAACTTACTTACAGACTAACGACTGAAACTCATGTGGATAGAAAGAAAATACATGGCAATATATTCAGATAAAGTTGAGGAACAACCCCTCCAAGATACTCAACCATACCAGTGCTGAGAATGTATGTGTAACAATTGTTACTCACCTCTGAAAACACTGCTATAGTCAGGTATGATGCTACAGAAGCACTTTAGTGTTCTTTTTTTTTATTTTGTTACATAGCCACGGCATTCCTTGCACTACATATTTATTATGTCTCTTTTGTGTATACATATATTGGTAGCATACATATATCTGCCTAGAAGCATGTCTAAGAATTTCATCAGTTTTAATGAACCTTCTTCCACAAGGAAGCAGATTATTTCAGATTATAAGAGCAGTGACAAAGACAGATCCCTACTTAAATCATCATAGCGTTGTACTGCTCATCTTCCATTATTTATGTAGTCATTGTTGATCACTATTTTATTTAGTCACTTTCTTCATAATCCCTTCTTACCATATTATTAGTGTGGATTCTATAAATAAACTGACCTACTTTCTCATAAGATTGTAGTTTGAAATTCAGTTATGAGAATCAAATTGAAATCAAATGATCTTATACTGTATGATTCACAGAAGTACATTATTGTTGTTCTGCAGTAAAGAAAGCATAATCTTCATTTAAACAGCTCTTTATATGTTTATTTAATATGAGCTGACTTGTGTCTTTCACTGTTTAGATATCTGATGAGCCATTATTTGAATAGTGTTTTAGTTATTTTATCTGAAGCTATTCATATACTAAACAATATATAGACACAAAATGCGTACATGCTTCAGTGTTCAGATTTATAATATTATCCAACAGACGAATACATACAGTATACACTTGCAAATTATCTGAATGAATTTTAACTAAATACAGTAATAATTTCACTTTGAATCAAGGATGCAAGCAAGCATGTAAGATATGCTCAATTAACTATATTGTTCTTAACATCTCTCAATAGTATTGCACCTCATAGATCACAAAGTGTTTAGAAGTGACTCTCAAGTAGTCACTGAAAAGCTACTGAAGTGCAACTTCATCAAAGCTATTTTGTTAAACATTCAAATTCTGAGGTTGCATAAACATTGAGCTAAAGGAATATATATTTGTTTTATTAAATATAGTGTTTCCTTACTCCCAAAGCTCTGCACCATTAAAGATGGCATAAATCTTTATCATGTCTGTGATGGGGTATTTTTTTTTCTTGCTTCCTATAGTTGCCTATCAGCTGCCACCAGAAGTCTTTCTTTGTGCAGCAGGTTACACCTTTTCTGACTAATGCCAGCACATGTTGGGGTTGATGAGGATACTGAATTACCCCGGGGCAGTATAATACTATTGTGGAGAAGCTCTGACCTAATTTCCTACTGCAGTGTGGTATCTGCTTGCATGTCAGGGATGGATTTTCAATGGGTATGCTGACAAATCATCTTTCCTCTGTAGTGATTCAGTCACTGTCTCAGCTGCTTTGAAGACAGCACTGTCTTTATCTCATAATGTCTTCCAAGCATCAATGGAAAGGTGCAGTCAGGTACCACCCTGGATAGGCATGCCCATCTTTCGATGCCAACACCACAGACAGACGAGCCTCTAATCAAAGCCAGATAATGTGAGCTACACTCAGGACTTTATCTATCCCTGTTATAATGCTGGTCTGACTGGGGGGTGGGGTAGCAAATTGGTGGAGCTTCAAAGTAGTCTTGCACCCTGTCAAAAATAAAAAAAAATAACTAAATTAAAAACATTTTGTTTTGATTAATTTATAGGGTTGGATATTTATCTATTTAAAGTTTAATAACCTTCAGTTTTGATGACTTATTAAATATTTGATTGTTGAAAAGTACTGTTGATGAACTGTAATGCATCCATCTAAACTAATGCCTACAGCACAGATCTATGTAAAACATGTTCAGGGTATGAATGAATCTATAAAGCAACAATTTTTTATGGTTCTAGGTGAAAAAAAAATCAAAAAAATAAGGAGTACATTGCTAAGATGTATACATTTTAATGATAAATTAGGCTGTTGAAGAAACACGAAAACAAATGAGTACAGAACTGTTTGGTTACAGTTCTGTTCTGTATAGATTTCCCCACTATTTCATGTCTTTATGATACTTGTATTACATAAATGTTGCATTGCTTTCTTGCCTTGTACAAAACAAAGAAACTATTTCCTTTTTGGCCATAACTGAAAATGTACAGTTTGCCACAGGTCCAAAGCTGGTTATAAAGGCTAAATGGATACATAATTGCATGTGTGTATAGTCTGTGATCTTGCCTTTTACCCATCATTTCCAAACTAGAACAGTTAGCTGTGTAATTAGTGTCAGTGTGGAAGCTCACATTGCAGGAAATGAACTGCAGATGGCTCTACTGTCTTAATATGCATCATTTTTAAAATGCCTTCACAAAAATGGTTTGTGATTACTTCTCCTGATTTAGTGCATAGCCTTTACTGTGAAAACTGCTGACAACTAATTCAAATAATGGCTTAAGTCATCAAAAATTAAACAAGACATAATGCATGAGAGATACAGTCAAGTAAAATATAAAAAGCTATGCATGTAGTAGTTCTTGAGATTATAATCATGCTTTACTCCTGTTTGGTGCCAATAAATTAAATTAAATTAAATTAAATGTTTGATACTGTTTTCTGGAGTCATTGTGGCTCCACACTGTGAAAGACAATGTTATTGTGGTTATTCCATAAATGTCACACAAAAGTTGAATGTATCAAAACACATGTATTCTGTTCCCTAAATATTTGTGAATGATATTAGCCCTCATTGCATGATTGTGGAAATGGAGTGATGCCTTATCTGCATAACTATGTTAGGCAAATAATCTCGATAGCTAAATTGTTTATATGGCTGATGTCCTGATCACTGCAGTGAAATAAATATCATATTACTGATATTTATCATAACAAGTTAAAGACTGTAGGAGATAAAAGCTGATGGTTTTGGGATGCACAGTAGTTGTCAATGAAGTGTCCTGTCCTATGAGTGATAGAACTGAAGCCTTTCACTCTTTACAGATGCTTTTCAGGAGTATGATGATATTGTAAAATGAACACTTATCTCTCTTTCACACAGATTCATGAACACACACACACACACACACACACACACACACACACACACACACACACACACACACACACACTGTGTGTGTGTATAAGTGTGTATGTGTATATTTGTGTAGTGTGTTTGCTTGAATGTTTTTTTTTTCTCACAAATTTAAAGTTTTAACACTCATTTAGCAAATTATAATATGCATGTAGAAGTTAGACAATTAAATGAACAATATATTATCAAAACACATCAAAGCAACTATTTACATGGGTGACATCTATACAATGAAAAAATTGAAATAGATTCATAAGTATCAGCATATTATTATTTAACCATTAATGACTGTTTAACAGTTCTTTAATCTTTGTCCAAGTGTTGTAAGAAGTAGTGGTTTTGGTTATTCTAGTCTTGATAGTAAGAAGTTCAAAATGACAAACACCAGTTGCAGTTATTATAAATTCTTTCAAGGTTGGAGTATGTTCATTTTTCCAATTTTTAGTGATAACTTTTCTTGCAGTTGTTAAAATACTCCATAAAAGTTAGCAGTTTATTCTTTTAACACAAGCAGGTAATGGAGTATTAAATAAAATTAGTGATTTGTTTAAAATAAATGTATCATTAAATAATGCCTGTAAAAATAATATTTTCATGGAATGGTTTAAGAACATTAGAATCAAAAACATATGCTCCCAATAAGCTTTAACATTTAACTTACATCTCCAACAACCTACTTTTTTATACACATTAATTCAACTCTATGTGGAGTAATGAAAGTTCTATGCATAAATTTCCAAAAGTATAATTTCCATTTTAATGAAGATGTAGTTTGTTTTGAGGATAATAATATTATTTTTTTATCATCTTCAATTGGATAACTTTTGTTTATGTGCTTGAAACAATCCCAATAATTCCTATTATAATATTTTGTTGTATTTTTGACTACTTTATATAATTTGGATAAAAGTCCTTTCCCTAGAATATTGTGATGGATCAAAATATTTAGGAAATCGATGAGTTTAGGAACATAATTTTTTACTGTAGGCTGCATAGATTTAATTTTATATTCTACTACTTGTCTACAATTTTGAATATCTAACCACATTTCCTTAGATAAGTCAATGTTTTTATTATATAATTTACAGTTTACAGTTTTCCTTTGTCCATCTGTTAAGACCAATAAATAAAAAAAAAATCCTTAAATATGATCATTGTAGATAAGATAAATGTACAGACATTCCTTTGTGTATAAACTATAGGAAACAGTAGAAAAAATATGCTTTATATTCTGGGTTCTTATAAATACAATTTCTGAAAGTGGTCATAATTGTTGAAATATAAGAATGATTAACTAATTGATTTCAACTTGCCAAAAAATAATCTTTTAACAAGCAAATGAGATTATTTTTTTAATATTGTATGATGATGTAAATTTGTCAAATGATTGGGTTTTTACAAAATGTTTTCTTGTATTTCTTTCCATTTAGTACAATAATTATTCTTTAACCAGAGAGCAACAGTCTTAATAATTAATGATAAAAAGTTTATTTCTAATCTGGAAAACCAATGACTCCAGGGGACCATTCTCATAAGTGATAATTTAGAGCTAAACTAGATTTGTTAGGAGAGCAAAGACATTTCAGAATTAAGGAATTAAAATTGTTTATATTTTTTAGAGGGAAGAAGAGAAAGAGATTGTATTATGCATAACATTTTTAGTAAAATAATAATTTTAATTAAAGTCTCTCTTCCATTGTGAAAAAAGTATTACATTTGTTAATAAGATTATTTATAAGGGTTAAGTGATTATTATAATTAACAGCTGTTATACTTTTAATGTTAATTGTTAAAATTAACCCTAAGTAGTTGATTTTTATGTACTACAATATGTTTAGAAAATCTTTTCCATTTTATAGATGTTAGAACTTTTAGGTACATTTTTTGTTTTGTTTTCATTAAAACTAAGTCCAGATTTCTTCTGAACATTTTCTATTGCATTGAAAACAGCCTATAGAGAACTGTTGTTATAATTTAGCATCAAAAGGATGCCATCAACAAACAACTGTATTTTGGAATTTAAATTATTATTTATCTGTATGCCTTTAATATCTAAGTTTGATCTTATGTAATTTGCAAATGGTTCCATAATTAAGGTAAATAGCAACGGTGACAATGAGCAACTCTGCTTAGTTCCCTTCATAATCAACATTGATTCTGAAATATAAGAACCTATTTTTATATAAGCAAAAGAGATTTCATAAAAAGTTTAATACTTTGTAAGAATATTTTTGAAAAATTACATTCCTCTAAAACTTAGAAAAGGTATTTAAAATTAATTAAGTCAAAAGCACTATTAATGCCTAAACCCAATAAAGTCATGTTATCTTTTGTGCTATTACCATAGTCAGTTATAGTTAATACTCTTTTAATATTATCATATGTATTCTGATTTATTATGAATTGAGTTTTATTGTTATTAATCAGAAATAGAAGAAATTACTGAATGCTACTAGCATGAATAGTCATAAGTATTTTATAATCAATATTTAATAATGAGATTGTTCTATAAGAACAACAATCTGCTGGGAATTTATCAACTTTTAAGACTGGAGAAATAAGTGTGTATTTCCATGATGGTGGAAGTTTTGTAAGACCCTTCACTAATGAAAAAACTTTAAGAAGAATACTTAAATCTTATTTATGCATACGTTTATAGAACTCTAGTATTATGCCATCATTACCAGGATCCTTATTAGATTTTATTTTATTAATTTGATTTTTATGTTCATATATCAATAAAGGTCTATTAATTGACTTCACCTGATTTTTAGATATTGTATTGTAAGTGTGGTTTCTAACGAAAGTTTTAATTATTTCTCAGAAATCCATAATTGGCTTATGATGATTAATTTTATTAAAGTATGTTCAAAATACTTTTAAGATGTCGATTATTTCATTAACCTTTTACCATTGAGAGAATATATTTCTTTAATATGGTTAGATTTAATAACCATTTTGTTCTAGAAGCTAATTTATGCATAGATTTTGGATTTATGGAATGATTAGTTAATTTAATCTTTTCCAAATGTATCATTGTTTTCTTATTAAATTATTAATTTATGTTATTAAGTTGTCATTTCCTTTTTGTCTATCTAATTTTAATGAATCTTTTTTTTTTCATGAAGCTCTATCAGTTCTTTGTCCCATTGCTTTCTCTTTACCAACTCATAACTTAAACATATAAATATGCTTTTAGGGCATTCCATAAATAAATCTCTGACATGTTTTCTGTATAGTTAAGTTCAGTAAATGTTTGCACTTTTTTTATTAAAGAATTCTTTAAAATCCTTTAAATTGGTTAAACAAGCAGGTGCCCTTTTAATGGGAGTTCAAATGTTACCATTCGACATAGGCTTAAATGTTATAGCATTGTAGCCAGAAAGTGGACAAGATACTACTTTAACCTTATCTAGTCCAGTAATTGAATTATTAGAAACAAATACGCTATCCATTCTGGACTGCAATCCATGTCTATGTGAAAAGTATGTTTAAAAGAGTGGTTTGAGATCTGCAAATTTGTTAATATCTTTAATTTGAATTAAGTCTATCAAATTAATTCATCCTTTGCTGAGGCTGTTATCCTACATTTTCTAATAGTGTTAGAGTCTTCATCCTTTAAAATATAATTAAAGTCTCATGCAAGTATAATACTACCTTTTGAAAGTTTAAAAATATGATCTAAGTGATGCTTAACAGATTTAACTCCTATACCATGTTTCTAATATACATTAATAAGAGGGTTTTATATTGATTTCTGTAGTTACAAAATAAAAAAAACCCTTTATCATTATTATATGTATTTAGAATGTCTTATTTGCAGTGGTGATGGACAGGTTGACAGACGAGATCAGACAGCAGTCCCCATGGACTATGATGTTTGCAGATGAGCTAGTGATATGTAGTGAGGAACATGTTGAGGAGACCCTGGAGAGGTGGAGATATGCTCTAGAGAGGAGAGAAATGAAGGTCAGCAGGACTAAGACAGAATATATGTGTGTGAATGAGAGAGAAGATAGGGGAATGGTGATGATGCAGGGAGTAGAGTTGGCGAAGGTGGATGAGTTTAAATAATTGGGCTCAACCAGTTCAGAGTAATGGTGAGTGTGGAAGAGAGGTGAAGAAGAGAGAACAGGCAGGGTGGAGTGGGTGGAAAAGATTGTCAGGGGTGATTTGTGACAGAGGAGTACCAGTAAGAGTGAAAGGGAAAGTCAACAAGAGGGTAGTGAGACCAGCAATGTTATATGAGTTGGAGACAGTGACATTGACAAAAAGGCAGGAGATAGAGCTGGATGTGGCAGAGTTAAAGATGTTACGATTTCCATTGCGTGTGATGAGGGTAGACAGGATTAGGAATAAGTATGTTAGAGGGTCAGCCCAGGTTGGACAGTTTGGAGACAAAGCCTGAGAGGCAAGATTGCATTGGTTTGGACATGTGCTGAGGAGGGCTGCTGGGTATTTTGGGAAAAGGATGCTAAGGATGAAGCTGCCAGGTAAGAGGAAAAGAGGAAGGCCTAAGATAAGGTTTATGGATGAGGTGAGAGAGGACATGCAGGCGCTTGATGTGACACAGCAAGATGCAGAGGACAGAAAGAAATTAAAACAGATGATCCACTGGGGCGACCCCTAATGGGAACAGCCAAAAGAAAAAGAAGAATATTAGGTAAATGTATATAATTTTTTCCACAATATAGTTATCCCTCTTTTTTTCTGACTGTAGTGAAAACTAGCTAAACCAGGAATATTCAGGAACTATTCTAAGGCTAACCTTCTGATATTAAGCAAGAACCTGGCAACATTTCAACCCACTATAAACCCTGAAAACACTTCTGCCTATGCAGAACTGTTCATAGAAACCCTGTACAAGCATGTTAATAGCTGTATAGAGGCAGCTGTACCCACCAGGAAGAAGTACAGAACTAACTCAAAAAACAAGCCACCCTGGTGGAATCACAAAATTAATCAGGTGTATAATAGGAGGAGGTAAATCATGGCAACAATTAAGAGGTGCAGCATCCTGGAGGATGAAAGCAGTCTCCTTAAACTCAGAGGACAAATACAGTCTACCAAAGCCAAATTTGAGATAAGTTTGGCCTCCCAGGCCAAGAACAACCAAAAAGCATTATTTAGCTATGTCCACAACCTGAAAGGTAATACACAGATGTGTGTAGAGCTCATTGTAAACCTCCTGGCTGACAAATTCAGCTCCAACTTTGCTCCTCTCTCCCCCTCAACATTCCCTCGGGAAATATCATCAAATATAATCCCCCTACTATCACTAAGGAACAAGTCCTTAATTCTCTCTCTAAGACCAAGAACTCTGCATCAGCATGCCCAGACAATATCCCAGGATGCATTCTAAATAGCATGAAACATGATCTATCAGGGCTTCTGGAATTACTATTTAACTGTAGCCTCCAAACAGGCTTCATGCTTTATGAATGCAGAAAGGCAACAGTCATCCCTCTGCACAAAGGTGGGCCATTTACAGACCCTGGAAACTACAGACCCATAAGACTCACCAGTCTTATATGTAAAGCCCTGGAAAGAATTATCATGGAAATGATCAACAGAGGTATGGAAAACCTACAGACACTGGATACAACCCATTTTGGTGTCATAAAGGGCAGATCATGCCTACTCAACCTGGTGGACTTCTTTGAGAAGGTCACCGAAGCAATGGATAAGGGCAAAATTGTTCACACTGCTTACCTTGACCTGGCCAAGGCATTTGACACAAAAACCCACTCGGGCATTGTTGACAAGCAAAAAGTTAGGTACAAACCTGTATGTCACCCAGTGGATAGCCAACTAGCTCACAGTCAGGATCCAGGAAGTTAGAATTGGGGAGTCCACCTCTACAAAGAGGCCAGTCACAAGTGGAGTCCCTCAGGGACTCAGGGAGACCACTCCTTTTTGGCATTTACTTCTCAGAAGTCAAGGCCAATATCAGTGGTGTCTGGCTGAATAAATTTACAGATGATTGCAAATTAGGAGCTGTCATTGAATCTCACACTGACACAGACAGACAACTGTTGTCAGAGTCATGGACTAAAACTAAATGCCAAGAAATGCATAATAGTATCCCTTTGGAAGTCATCCATCCCTGGCAACTATCATATTGACAACACACCCATTAGAGTTGACCCAGTAGTCAGGGACTTAGAGACACACATAGATAGTAATCTAGCCTTTGATCTTCACGTGTCTACAGTGGTGAGGAAATCATTCTATGTTGCACAACTTATAAACAAAGGTATAGCATCTAAGTCCAAGGAAGTCATTGTTCCACTGTATTTGGCATTTATCAGACTTATCACTGAGTACAATCCTCCCTATGGTATGTACCTAACCAGGCATATCCAATAACTGGAACATCCACAGATATTCCTCACAAAAAGAATAGAGGGCATAAGTAATATGTCCTATGCAGATTGCCTCAAGGCCCTATCCCTGTATTCTGTCTCCTACAGGCTTTTGAGGGGAGACCTATGCCTGGCATATAGGGTGTTGACAGACCCCACTCTGCTGGACCTCCTGCATATCCACAAACAAACAATACCAGAATTACCCATTCTAAAAATGTAAAGCTTGCCTGTGATATAAATTGGACCTGCTGGAGAGATAGGTATATATCCCAGAGACTACCCTGTCTATGGAATAGGCTCCCCATCCATGTGAAGCAGAGTTCCTCCATAATCCAATTTAAGTGGAGCTTAGACAACTGGATGTGAAACCAGAAATTCATCCCTGGTTTGGCATGTATGTCTGTGATGCAAGCAGGTAACCTGTGAATGGTTCATCTCCCAGGCCCATGCATATAATTATCAAGGCCCTTTTGGTCATTAGCCTAATAAACACCTATGAACCTATGAACTAGTTAACACAGTATAATATTTAGCATTAAGTCTGTCTATGTCTTCTTGCAACAAATGTGTTTCTTGTAAAAAAATAATCTGGGAAGCAAATAAATTCAGAAAATTGTTTAAACTACCCCACTTGCAATCATTATTTAATCCAATAGTATTAATGGAAATGCAATTTAAATATGTCATCTGATAGACAAGGCAAAGATACAAATAATATCATAATAATTCCAAGCTGTAGTGTTAATAATGAACCACCCATAGGAATTTTGAACTGCCTGTTTACAATTTTTAATTTAATAGACTGTAGATTATTAACTATATGCATAATGAAAATAAAAGTAGTCACCAATAAAAGACAAAATGGTACACAAAAAAATTAAACACAAAGATCTTTTATCCTTCATTCCCTTCATGGAGTCTAATACACCTAGTCTGAATAGTGAATGCATCCAAACATTTCTACCCATCAGCAAGAGTATGTCTAATACCCCTCTGCTACAAAAAAACAAAAAAAAAAACAAACAAAAAAAACAATAAAACTATTAAAAAAGTGATAATAGAAGAATTAAAAAATTCTCACTCTAAAACAGCATAAACAATTGAAGTTTTCTCTATAAAGAATAAACAATTTTTCCTTACATAATGCCTATATTATATTATGATGGAAAGTGAAAAAGAAATAAATTTTTAGGAGAAATGCAGAATATAATGTGAGTAAGAGAATAGTGAACTAAATATTCACATTTTATAATCCCAGTAGATTAACAGATTATATCTAAACCATGACACTAAAATACCAAGCTTTTGTCAAATATTGATTAAAAATATTCTTTATTTTCAAGATGTAATGTTAAAAACAGTTAATGACATCATTCTTAGAGTATGAATCAAAAATGACTAGTGGAAAGTAAGTTTGAAGAATAAGTACTACATTTTATTCAATATATTAAATTTTGAAATTGACTGATTCATTTCTATATATCAATCTGACAACAGTGATCCTCATTTCACGTTATCATCTCTATAACTGTATATATTAGAATTCTGCTCCAACTATAAATGCAAATAATATATTAATGATCATATTCAGTACAATTCTACTACATAATTTCAGCATAGAAAGTATACAATATTGTGACTCTTCACTGGAATGCTGCTTTGAGTGAAATGATTTAGTTCTTTGATATATTTAAGAATCTGTGAGTGCTGGTAAAAACAAAAGGCCATTATTGTCCCCATCCCCTTCAATAAATACACCACACCAAATGACATTTGATGATCTTTATTAAACTTCCAGAAACATAATACTTTAATCTATTGATCACAGCAGGATTTATTGATTATTGCATGACCATCCATATGAACCATGAACTAGGGCAGCATAACGTCGCTCACCCTAACTCAATAAGCATCATTCTTACCTCCACTCACTTATTTACTTATGAAGCAGTGGCCTCACCTCCACTTGCTTACTTTACTTGACCACAGCATGAACATCCATATGAAACATTATCTAAGGCAGCATAACCTCACTCACCCTAACCAAATAAGCAGTATCCTCATCTCTACTCACTTATTTACTTTTGAAGCAGCATCCTCACCTCCACTCACTTACTCTACTTATCAAGCAGTGTCCCATCACTCACTTTCATTCCCCATTGATTGAATTAAGCATCCAACACCAGAGGGGGACACCAGATGTTTAAAAATAACCACACAAAACCCCAATGTTCCTAAGAAAGGGAGGGATGTAGCAAGTCCACATCAAAATCTGATACCTTACCCAGTTTCATTCACACAAAACCAGTTAAACCCCTCCTTGCACTTATCACATTTCCTCCCAAACCTCCTACTTTCACAATTTAACCCTTCCATCCCCGACCCCCTAAGCTTTTTCTCCTGCTGTCTTAACTCTTATTATTAATACTACCTGACTCTGCCTTGAAGTTGTCCCAAACCTCATTTGTCCTGCTCCCCTTCAATAAATACACCACAACAATGACATCTGATGACCTTTATTAAACTTCCAGAAACATAATACCATAATTTATTGATCCAAGTAGGATTTATTGATCAATGCATGAGCATCCATATGAACCATTAACTAGGGCAGCGTAACCTTGCTCACCCTAACCAAATAAGCAGCATCCTCACCTCCACTCACTTATTTACTTATGAAGCAGTATCCTCAGCTCCAATTGCTTACTTTACTTAACCACAGCATGAACATCCATATGAACCATTAACTAGGGCAGAGTAACCTTGCTCACCCTAACCAAATAAGCAGTGTCCTCACCTTCACTTAATTTACTTATGAAGCAGTGTCCCATCGCTCTCATTCATTCACCAACTTATTGAATTGATAATCCAACACCACAGGGGGAGCAGAAGAGGAACAAGCCTGCCCCTCTTCTCTGCCTACCAGCCTGACATAAGCTGTTTCCCCTCATTCACTCCCAAACCTTCAGCAAAGCCTCCAAAGAAACCTAAGGGTACACTAAAAATATCAAAACAAAACTCATTCTCATGAACTCCATCCTCTCAGAACCAAAATGGATCCCTGACATCGACATCCACATGGCATGTCATATAACTACCCAAAGCAGCCGGTTGCTTAATTAGCCTAACATTAACAAACAGATGAGCCCTATTGAAAGCCAAAAATAAACATATTACTACCTCCAATCACATAATACGCATACATGGGTATAACTTCTTTAAAATAAACAGATCCTCATTTATACTAATTACCAACTGTAGCTCCAGTATTATGCCCAGATTGTTACCTGCGAAATGTACTACTAGAGTGCTAAGGAGCTGAATGCCACCTGAAACAGTGCAAATCCAGTTATGGGCCATCCAGCCTAAATGCAATCTCCTCCTGCACCCAATGGATATAAGCACAGCCTGACTGAAATTTCCTTTCCTAGGAAATTAATTTAATAGTAAGCCTATCGCCATACCCAATTATTTGCTACTGGACAAGAAAGAACTTGATGACCAACAACCCAGCAACTTAATGACTTTAATCAATATGCCTTCCCTCACTAAAGCCAATAACCTTAAAATGCACAAAGAATAAATGGAAAACCTCTCTCCCAGAACACCAAACACTGAAAAGGTCTACTTATCATATATCCAGACATATTACACATTATCACCTTGCCCCTAACAGGACAAAATGAGTCCAGACGACTCCCAACATGAGGTTCGCAGCAACCTCTAAGCCCAACCCCCAAGACACCAGAACTCATTTGTGTCCTTTCCCTATACTAGCTGTCTGTCCTTATAAACTGATTCATCTTAAATCTAACCAAGCAAATATGCATGGAGGAAGAAAACTGAAAACTTGTCAAACAAGCAACCAAAATAACTCAGACGCTCTAAGAGATTCATAATGCATCCATAAAGCAAACATCACTCCAAGTTTAGTCCAGTGAATCTCCATTTACAAACGCAAATCCCGCATCAAAACCTCCAAAACTGTTGAGCCAATGGCCATCATCTGAGGGTCTATATTAGATCAGCGAACACTTAAACAAGTGAACGCTGATTGATCTACCTTATTTTAGCGAATGTTCAAAATATCAAAGCAACAGAAACCCAAATTTTTTCCTAGGGAAAGAATTTGGTTGTCCATTTCTGTTGCTTCCGCATTTTCAGTGCTGTGGTGGAAAGTTATGGGTCAGATTCAGGTAAGTGTGCGATTGTGTGGATGTGAGTGTTAGGGTGGGTTAGGTGAGTTAGGGTTAGGGCTCGGGTTAGGTATGTGTGCGACTGTGTGGATGTGAGGGTTAGGGCGGGTTTAGGTGAGTTAGGGTTAGGGAGCGGGTGAGGTGAGTGTGCAATAGTGACGGACCTTAGGGTTAGGGTTTGGGTTAAGGTAAGTGGATAGTTAGTGGTGTGTGCATAGTTTAGTGTAGGGTTAGGTGTCAGATTTTAGGTGTATGTGTGTGGATTTCTATTTGTTTGGTGTGCTTGTGTTGTATGCATGTATTTTGGATCAGTGATTTTTTTCCCCCCGAGGAAAAAAATCGCTGATTTGACAGTTCGAGATTGTAAGCTTTCGCTCACATAAGGTCGATCAATCAGCGTTCACTTTTTTAAGCATTCACTGATCTAATATAGACCCTCATCTGACAGTCTTCACCCTATCAACCGTACCCCAAACCTTTAACATATGACCACAATCACACAGCCCTATCACCCATGCAACTATACTAATCCCAGCTAAATCAGCCTTGATTGAAATGCATTACATTGTTCCCAAGCCTGAACCCACTATTTCAAGAATAATCTTTCCCACCAAACTCTTTCCTCCTCAAGCAGCTGCAAACACACTATTTAACAAAACTTTGCAATGCCCTACCATACATCTTCCTATTAGAAGCTGCCCACACATCTAGTCATTCCTAGCCAAAATGACACACCTCACTTAAAACACCTGAGGCTTCTACCATTGCCCTATTGTTTAAATGTAAGTTACCATTTTCCCACAACTATTCCTGCTAGACGTTTGACACCAGTCAAACTGAAATTAAATTCAAACAATAACATCCTTCCATCTTGCCAGCCATTGAGCCAAAACCGTTCCCTTCCTAACAAAATGCCATATCATTAAACTACTCAACAACCATGAATCAAAAAATAAAGTGACCCTGGTGAGCTGCCTGACACGCAAAATTCAGGATCCTGAAGAGCTCCAAAACATCTTTAATCCACTCTTGTCCTTGGATTTCACCCATCCAACCTTCTTCTTCCAAACATGTTACATTCGCATTTGGTAATCACAACAAACCATGGCCTTTATCTACTAGCACTCCCAAACAACAACAAAAAAAAAGCAGAACATCAAAACAAAAGTAAATAGAACCTTGTCCACCACGGCTGGATACAAATACTTTATTTAAAATACCAAAACGTAAGTGCTTTCACAGTCTCTATGACTGCTTCCTCAGACAACTTTAAACAACTGAAGCACATTCTTTATACAGTTAAAAATTAATTAACAAGTAATTGATAGCAATTAGGGCATTTAGTGCCCATTACACTTTGCTACTAAAAAACATCTAATACTTAATTTATGACCTTATTTATTAAAAACTTTTTAAAAAATATATATATTCACATTTGTTTACACATTTTAAAGTACTGTGTGTATGTAAATTAATGTCTGACTGCTCTAGCTTTAAATAATGGTTTCAGTGATACTGCTTCATTTATACCTGGTGGTGTATCTGCATTAAGTTTAATGATCCACCTCTGCTCAGCTGCATCAGTCCTATTCCTCACATTACCTCCTCTCATCCCTTCTCTGATAACCTCTAGAACAAAGACTTTTCTCCTTTAAAAACAAAAAAAATGTTTTAAACAGTTATGTTATAAAACACAAACAATTTGGCCCCCATTGTATCTTCCAGACTAGGGACTTACAAGTGCAGAAATCATGCAGCATGCAAATTCATACATTCTTGCACTACTTTTACAAATACATACAGTCGGACAGTAATTCATGCGAATTACTATGCTGACTGTTGAACCAAAAATCTTTTTTGTTTCTGTGTGAGATGTATGGTCTTCTATATAGGGAAGACAAACAGAATGTTTAAGGACCGTACATTAGAACACAATAGAGACATCATTAATGGAAAGGAGAACAGTGCATTGGCAAAACATGTTGAGGCAGTAGGGATAGACCATACGTTTAATTTCTTTGTGCATCAGCAACATTAAATCAACAGCTTAAGCAGTTTGAGGACTTGGTTTTAAAATACAAGAAACTGCAGTTAGAAAACAACTATTTAAAGGAATGTTTATGAAGGTAGGAGATTCCTAAAGGACTACGGGTGTGGAAGTACCCAAATGGACTAGTGAATGACTGCATTTTACTGTGAGCTACTGGCTATGTTTAACAAGCATGGCTGTGATTTACTACATTGGTTAATTTCAAATAATGAGTGTAAAATGTCAGATTTGAATATACAGATAGAAAAGTCAAATGAGCGTATTAAAATGGATTTGTTGTTTTCCACCAAAGTTAATGATTTTAATAGTATTTTTGTTAGTGTAGAAATAACTATAAATGAATTGATGGACAAAAAGGCTAAGAAACTACACTGGGACCACCTAGAATATGCTAATGGTTTTGCATATCCAGCACCTAAAGAGTTTAGAAATAATAATAGGAATGTCTTCTATAATAATGGAGATGTGCAAAATAATGGGGATGTGAATTCTAATACTGCTGCTAGTAACGTTGAAGTGGATAGACATGGCAGTAATGTTGAAGAACAGGACTCACCCTTCGATGACAATGGGGTAAGAAGGTCACAAAGATTAACTGAACAAAGGGAAAGGCAGCAGAATAACAATTATGGTGCACAGAACCAGGCTTTTTACTGGAGGGGGAGAGGGAGAGGAGGGGAGATTTTACTATTTGAACCTGCTGACACTGAAGTTGACAACATTTTTCATGATGTTTGTGAAGAAGTAGGACCAAATTTGGTAATTAATGACAAGCAAGATTTTACTACCTACAATTTTAGTAGTGTTGTCATTACTGGTGAATGGGCTAACCTCTTGGAAAGGGGGTTGAATTTTGTACCTAGTAAAAGAGGTAACTTGGTACAAAGTATTATACAACTCAAGTCTTTTACTAGGAAATTGAATCTTGTTTTTTTATACAAGGACAGAAGTAATATACCAAGGCATGAACTAACTAAGCCCAGCACTTTTTTGCCTGTTGCTCACCCTGTAGTTATTTTATTTGAAAAAGTTTGTGAACAACAGGTTTGTGATATTCTGAGAAGTAAATCAGATAGTAGCATGCAAAACAATTTAACTAAGGAAGAAGTAAGGTTATTAAATGAGATTATATCTAATACAGCTATAAAAATCATGAAAACGGACAAGGGTGGGGGGTTAATTGTTATGGATGGGGTTGATTAGATAGACAGGATGTTTAACATACTGTTTACTGATATCTATGATAAAGCATCAAGGAATTAATTAAATATAGCCTATAGGAATGTTAAACTAAGTTTGGATGAGATGGTTCTCAATGGAAAGCTTACTATTGATGGCCATAAGTACCTGTCTATGGACCACCTAAGGATTCCAACTATATTTGGAATCCCAAAAAACATAAAAACATTAAGGATCCCCCCTATACCCTATAGTGGATAAAGCAGGCTCTATTACTTTTATAATAGCTAAACACATTGATTTTAATCTTAAAGACATTATTACTAGGTATGACTATATTTTTAGAGACTCCTGCGATTTTCTATCAAAAAATAAAAATTATTTTTACTTGGATGAACTTATTTTAGTTACAGTTGATGTATGTGATTTATTCTATCTAATTCCACAAGAGACAGGCTTGGAAATGTATGAGTTTATGTGCCAAAACACAGGAGATTAATGGAAATAGTATTTCAAACAATTTTCTTATTTTTGAAAATCAGATTTACAAACAAGTAAAAGGGGTAGCAATGAGGGCAGGATGTACCCCCCCACCTTTGCAAACATTGCTCTAGCCCAATGGGAGAAACTTGTATTTTCACATCAGGTTTTAAAGAAGAATGAAGTATGTATGATAGATTTTTAGATGATATAGTAGTTTTCTGGAAAGGAAGTGAGTCAAGATTATTGGAATTGTATGATTTTTGAATAATTGTACAATGTTCTTAAAGATTACTATGAATATGCATTATGAGAAAGTTAATTATCTTGATGTCACTATTCTTAAGGATAGGATTCATAGGTTCATAGGTTCATAGGTTCATACTAGGCTATCTGCCCAAGGGCATTTATAAGCCTAGCCCATAGTTATGTGGCTTTCGCCACCCCTTTAGTTTGAATAAAAACTATGCCTATCATTTTTCTGTGCCTCTGTCAAGCAGTGACACTGAAGTAATCCCAGGGGTATATCTGCGATCTCCCATCCATTGGTCAAGATTCCTCTTGAACAAGGCCAGCGAGGTGCTCTGCCTCACATGTACCGGGATTTTGTTCCACAGCATAGGGAGTCTCTGGGTGATGAATCTGTCCCTCCAGCACGTTCTATTTATAACCGTGTCAAGGTTTAAGTCTCCCCCCTTGTGGTTCTGAGGGATCTAGATTTTTTGAGGTGAAGCATATTCATCAAATCTGGGTTTGACATGGCCTTATATGTCAGGCACAGGTCACCTCTGAGCAAGCGGTATGAGACTGAATAAAGCTGGAGTTCTTTCAGTCGGGCAGCATAAGACATATTTTTGAGACCCTTTATCCTTTTGGTGAGGAACTTTTGGGGCCTTTCAAGCTGCATCAGGTGTCTGGTCAGATACATTCGAACGGGCATTGTACTCAATCATAGGTCTAATGAGTGATGAGTACAGGGGACGATGACCTCCCTTGATCTAGATGTGAATCCCTTCATGATCAGGTGGGCGATATAGAAGGTTTTCCTAACTACTTTAGCAACATGAGTGTCAAGCGAAGACTACTGTCAACTTGGGTCCCCAGATCCCTGATGACTTTTCTGTGCTCAGTGGATTGTCACCTATATGGTAGCTAGGGGTAACCTTGTTTTTCCCGAAGGGTATGACTATGCATTTTTGGCGTTTAACTTCAGGCCATGGCTCTGGCACCAGTTATCCGTTTCTGTGAGGCCCTTCTGGAGGATATCTGTGTCAGATGTGTTTTCGACTATGGCGCCCAGTTGCAGTCATCTGCAAACTTTGTCAGCCATAACCCTCCTGTGTTTGCTTGTACTTCAGAAAAGTAGATGCCGAACAAGAGTGGACCCAGGACTGAGCCCTGTGGGACACCACTTGTGACAGGCTTTGAGTCTGACATGGCTCCAGCAACTCTGACCCTGTGGGTTCTGTCGCTTAGCCAGTTTGCAACCCATCTTGTGATGTATGGGTTTACATTCAAGCTGATGAGTTTTTCGATGATACCTGAGTGGGGTATTGTGTCGAAGGCCTTTGCCAGGTCGAGGTAGGCTGTATGGACTGCCTTTCCCTCATCAATGGCCTTGGTGACTGTCTCGAAAAAGTCAACCAAGTTTAAGAGGCAGGATCTGCCTTTGACAAAGCCAAACTGGGTTGGATCCAAAGTCTGCAAGTTCCCTATGTCTTTATTTATGAGTTCCATTATGATCCTCTCCATGGCTTTGCAGATAAGGCTTGTCAAGCTAATGGGGCGGTAATTTCCAGGGTCTGTGGAGGCACCGCCCTTATGAAGTGGGACCACAGTTGCCGTGCGCCACTCCTTGGAATGCGTATCCTGAGGTGAGGCTAAGATTAAACAGCTGTCCTAACTGTGGGTTTAATTCCTCGTTGAGTTCATGAAGCACACAGCCGGGGACACCATCCGGTCCCATGGATGCTGTGTTTTTTGCCTTAGTGAGGGCAGTTCTCACCTGGGCGTTGGAGATGTTTGGGGGGCTACAATCCTCTGGAATAGATATCTCTCCTTTTGGGGGGGGAGAAGTTTGCACTGAACCTGTCAGCCAGTATGTTAGCAATGTGTGTAGGTTCAGTAATTTTCACATCATTTTGAACTAATTCTGAGCATATCTGGGAGTTTCCTCCTAGGTTTCTAACATAGCTAAAGAAGGCCTTATGATTGTCTTTAGAGTCCTTGGCGATTTTTCTCTCAAAATTTGCCTTGGATGATTTTATGAGAGCTCTTAGTTTTTTACTTATAATGATCAAAGGTGTCTTACCTTTCAAGGATTTTGCTCTATCTTGTAGTAGCTTCCTCCTTTTGTTGTAGAGCTTGTTGATGGCTGGGGTCCACCAGACTGGACGCTTGCCTTTGGTACAGAGAGTCTTAGTTTTGTTTGGGATTGCCTGATCCATGCAGTCCTGTAGGTGCTGGTAGAAGGCATTTGTAAGTGATTCAGCGGTTTGAGTAATGTTTACCACTGGCTCAGGGGCCTTAAAGGAGACCACACTAGTGTGAAATCGGCTTTTGAGAAGTTTTTCACTGTGGTCTTTTTTGTTTCAGGTGGGGGCGGATGAGGACCTCCAGCGAGATTAGTTTATGATCTGATCTCACCAGTGAGGGGTATACTTCCGGTGTTGAACATTTTGATCCCATGTTCGTGATGATGAGATCAAGTATGTTTTCACCTCTTGTGGGGATGGTGACTAGTTGTTCCATGGCATTTGAGTTTATGAACTCCAGGAATCTTTGGGTTAGAGTGTTCGGGCTTGAGTAGTGTTCCCAGTCTATATTAGGGTAGTTGAAGTCACCTAGTATGATGGTGTTTGGAGATACATTTATCACCTCCAATGTTTTCAGGAAGGCCATGTGAGGTTCCTGAGTTTGAGAGGGTGGCCTGTAACATGCTTCAAATTGCAGAGCAGTCTTGCCTATGGTTAATTGCACCTGGATGGTCTCAGATGCATCGTGCGTTGCCACCAACCTTGAGGTGTGGGTGTCCTTTATGAATATGGACACCCCCCCTCCTTTCTTGGTGTTGTCCGGATTTTGGGGCCGGAACGTATGATATGAGGTGAAACCTGTTAGTGCTGGGGTGCTCTCAGGAGCCTTGAACCAGGTTTCTGTCACAGCACAGACATCGATGTTCTCCATATTGAGAAGGGCCTCGAGTGCATGCATCTTGAGATTGAGACTTCTGGCATTGAGCAGCATTACCCTTAGTTTTTTCCTTTTTGGTGTTCTAGGGTGGTAGGTTTAGAATTTGAGCCTTGCCTAAAAAGGCACTATGGGGTGGCAAGAGCCTTTGCCAATATCCGGAAGCCCAGGGTGACAGGTGCAAGCCGTCCCTTGCAAGCAGCGTGGCTTGTCCAGCATGTCATCCCAGGCAGACAGACATTGGATCCCCTTTGAATGACACCAGAATTTAAGCCAATTATTAAAGCTGATCATCTTATCACTGTATTGTGGCATCATTCTAGGTGAAGGTAGGATACTGCTCAAGGTCAGGGTCATACCTGCCTGGGCTACATAATCAGAGAGCTCCTCGGCGTCCCTTTTCATGTAGTCCAAGGAGGTACGTCTCAGGTCGTTGACACCAGCGTGGACAATGACTGAGTCGTACTTGTACCTGCTGTTGAGAGACCTGAGTGCTTGCGTTATGTGGCGGATTCTAGCGCCCGACAGGCAGCTTACTGTGACCTTCTCCTTACTCAGTCTGGTGAGCGGACGTCAGTGTGTCTGACTATGGAATCACCAATGACAAGTGTGTCTGGCATTTTGTTTGGCCTTAAGGGCTGTGACTGTTTGACACTCTGACTGTGTGGTCTATGTGTTGCATGTGTTGGGTCGTGAGGTGGTAGTTGTTTGGGTGTCTGCTTTGGTGGCCTCTGCTGTTTTGGTAAATTTTTGACCAGAGCCTCCGAGTATGTCTTTGTGTGAGTATGTGTATGATTTGAAGTTGTGATGGTACCATGTGTGACTGGGTATGTATTGTGTGTGGTTGCCTTCTCCTCCTGTCTGGTCTTGCCAGTCCTATGTTGAGAGAGCTCAGCCTCCAGTTTGGCCGTATAGTTGCATCTCTCGCATGTATTTGTGTTTTGTGGGAGAAGGAGAGGATTGTCTGTGTACATGAGGCAATTGTAACATTGCCTCAATATTCCCAGGTTCACCAGTTGAGCTGGAGAGGACACTAGCAACTGATCCCTCGACATACTAGAAGTAGTAGATAAAGAACTTTCAAAGGACTCGGGGAAGTGGGTTTTGGGCTGGTGGGGTACTATCTATAATAAGAGTGCTTTATCAAGGTGCAAGTACTGTAGGAGTAAGTGCTAGGCTTTACAGATAGAGAATAGTCTACTTGGGAATCAAGTAGAGATGAACTTTTCAGTTATAGGATATGCTGGTTAGATCAGCAGTACAGTTTAGCGTGTTTTATAGCAGGGGCTGAAGGGAGCTAGGAATTGGCCCAAAGCGACCAATGGACTACTAGTTTCTGGCTGAAACTTCACCAAATCGGACAAAAGGCCGCTCAGTGCTTCCCACTCCCACTGGTAAGCAAAGAAACTTCCCTCCTTCCTAATAAGGCAATGGATCAGTAACAGGAACTAAAAACAAAGCCCAGGGATCAGCAACTCTGAAACTGGACTACTCTAGTTCAGTAAAGTGGGAAAACAAGAGATTTTTTGTTTTATTACAGAGATAAGGAAAAAACAGACAGTAAATGCTATAAATGCTGTAAATCGGCTAGCGCACTTTAGTGTGTAGCCTACAGAAACAATTTACAACAATTAGTAACTTAAAGTGCAATAAACAGTGTAAAATGCAGAAATCACTTAAAGTAGCAGTAAAACAGGCGAAATGCAGTCGCTAGCTTAATAACAGTGGGAAAGCCACAAAAAATACTTATAACTGGTAGAAAGTCACTCTTTTAGCTCTCTGCTGCTTGGATCACTCTGCAGGCCACCACGAGGATCTGTGCAGAGTTGGTACAAGCTGGAAAACACGTGTTTAGCGTGTTTTATAGCAGGGGCTGAAAGGAGCTAGGAATTGGCCCAAAGCGACCAATAGACTACAAGTTTCTGGCTGAAACTTCACCAATTCGGACAAAAAGGCTGCTCAGTGCTTCCCACTCCCACTGGTAAGCAAAGAAACTTCCCTCCTTCCTAATAAGGCAATGGATCAGTAACAGGAACTAAAAACAAAGCCCAGGGATCAGCAACTCTGAAACTGGACTACTTTAGTTCAGTAAGGTGGGAAAACAAGAGATTTTTTTTTTTTTTTTTTTTTTTACAGAGACAAGGAAAAAAAAACAGACAGTAAATGCTATAAATGCTTTTAAGTGGCTAGCACACTTGAGTGTGTTAGCCTACAGGTAAAATTAAGCAACAAATAACTTTTAAGAGTGCAAAACAGTTAATCAACACAAAAACAGTTTAAATAGAATGCAGAGCTGTATAAACAGGCTAAGATGCAGTCGCTAAGCAGTAAATATTCAAAAGGCCAGAGAAGAAGACTTAAATCGGTTATAGCAAATACAGTTATAACAAATGCTCTGAAATATACTGTATATTTCCAATATGTTTGAGAAGGACAGTCAGAACACAAGAAGGTTCAGGCGAAGAAGAAAAAAAAAGTTTTGTTTTACTTTTTGAAAAGGTAAAAAGGAGGAACAGAAGGCCTTATCAAATGTTCTCTCTGTATTAAGAAGAATGAGCTAATGACACTAGACTGGGAGGTGTGTCACAGTAGGGGCGGGCAACTGCAAAGCCACCAAGTATAAGAGCAAGACACCAACAGGGAGGGAGGGTGGGACAAAATAGCCTAAGACAACAAGCTATGACAGTTTTAAACAGAAAAAGATTTCTGAAGATTCTGAATAGACAAAGTGCTTTATATATATTAAATTATAAAAACAGTAATCTGTTAAAATAATCAAAAAATACTTATATTTTGTAGCTCAGTTGCGGTCAAACAACTTCTCCAGCCTGCACCAAAGACCAGAACAACAACTTTTTTTTACAAGAACACAAAAGAACCAGCCCCCACTAGCCAAGAGATAATTACACAGAGTAAATGTTTCAGTTTATACAATAGCCTAAGACAACAAGCTATGACAGTTTTTAAACAGAAAAAGATTTCTGAAGATTCTGAATAGACAAAGTGCTTTATATATATTAAATCAAAAAGAAATTTGTGTCTACATTATATAGGAAACCAACATACTTAAACACTTTGTTACACTTAGTAGTTGCCATCCTTTGCATCAGAAGAAGGCTCTGGTTACGGACCAGTATGTTCGGTTAGCTAGAATGGTGTCGGATAATTTATTCTTTGAACAATGTGACATCTTGAAGGGTATGTTAGGAAGAAGAGGTTACCCAGAGACATTTGTAGACAAAATTCTTTGGGAAGAAAAAAGAAAAAGAAGTGGTGGTATTTATGTACCAGTTATCAGCACCTTTCTTGCTAGAACTGAATTAAGTAATGTGTCTGACAAAATTAAAGATTGTAGGAATAGGTCATATGTTGTACCGTTCAATAAAGATTTTTATTCCATCAGTGCTATAATAAGGAGAAACTGGGATCTTTTTAGAAGTGATCCAGATTACATAAAAATTGTTGGATAAAAAGTAAACATTGTGTATAAAAAAGAAAGTAGCTTCAAGCAGTTGCTTGAAAGGACAAAGAATAATAGGAACCACAAAGATGGAAAAATGTCTAAGTGTGGGGCATGTGCCCAATGTTGTAATATTTTGGCATGTAAGAAAATATATCTTAGGGGACATTTTGTGGTAAATTTAACCAGAAGGTTCTACTGTTATTCGAAATGACTGGTATATGCTGCTGTTTGTCAGACATGCAAATGTTTCTAATACAGGAACAACTGTAAGAGTCCTTAAATACCGAATATATCAGCATTTCCATGACATCAGAAAAATGGACACTAAAAATGCATTATTCAGACATATTTGTGAAAATAAAGACCATGTATTTAAATTTTGTATTATAGACAAAAGTGATTTGGGTCCTGGGTGGGGGGGAGGGGGGACCTGAATCTGATTATCTAGAATATTTTGAATTACAGTGGATTTTACAAAGTAATGTTGTAACATACCCAGGTCTTAATGACCATGTTTCTTTAAGTAGTTCCTTAAGACTAAAAGCTTGTTATATGTTTTAGATATGCATCAGTACTGCAACAGTTAAATGTAACTTGGTGGGAAACTCTTAAACAATGTGACTTTTAATTAGTGAGGTTATGTGATAGGTTATTTTGAATGTGTGAAGTTGTACTTTTTAAGTTTTGTAATATTTAAACAAGTTTGAGATGGTTGTTTTATTCTGATGAAGTCCGTGATACCTGGATGAAAGTGCTCAAGTGTGAAGCTACGACTTTTCATATATCTATATATATATATATATATATATATATATATATGTGTGTGTATATATATATATATATATATATATATATATATATATAAATATATATATATATATATATATATATATATATATATATATATATTATATCTGGGTCTACTTCTAATGACCGAGTCTCACATAACCAACTTTCAAATAACTGAGATGAAAAGAAACCCAAATGGCAAGTTTTACCAAAGTAAGTAAATACATGGCCAACTGTTAAAAGAAACTCACTTTAAGGTAATTGAAACCCAGACAGGTGGGGGGCTATGCACCCCACAGCTCCCAACTAAATATACCAACTCCGAGATTGCACTACAGTGGAGAACAGGACATGCTGTCCAAGTGTTTACTTATCCTAGTAAACAGCCGCCATTCGGGTTTATGACATTTCATTATTTTTGTCTCAGTTATGTGAAACTCGGTTATGTTAGAGATGATCATTAGAAAAAGACCCATATATATATATGTGTGTGTGTGTGTGTGTGTGTGTGTGTGTGTGTGTGTGTGTGTGTGTGTGTGTGTGTGTGTGTGTGTGTGTGTGTGTGTGTGTGTGTGTGTGTGTGTGTGTGTGTGTGTGTGTGTGTGTGTGTGTGTGTGTGTGTGTTTGTTTGTGTGTGCCTGTATAGTTTGTTGTGTTCATTCTTTTAGGTTCAATATTTTGAAATTTCAGTTTTTTTACAATACACTCAAGTACAAATATATATTCATATACCTATATCTTTGCATAAACATGTATAGTACGTAAAGTAGTTAATACTCCAAAATATCAATATTGATAATGTTGACAGAGATAGATGCTCCACACCAGTGGTCACCCCTTCATTGGTCAGGTCTGACCATTAGAAAATCACCCTTGACATCCACATCCCACCCCCAGCTCCCAGTAAGGAAACCTCCGTAAAAAACTTCTCCAAAGCCAACTTCATGCTGCTCAAGTCAGAAGTGACAAACTTCATGACACCCATGCAGATGGGAGCTGAAAGTTCGACTGCTGAATCCTACACTAAGGTAGTGTACGAGCACATCCACTCTTGCATGAATCGTGCCATCCCAACTAGAACGAAGATGCTCTCCTCCAAAAAAAGGAAGCCAATCTGGTGGTCCCCTGCCATAAACAAACTATACAACAGAAGAAAGAAACTGTTGAAAAAAGAGTAAAATGCCAGGATGCAAAACAACTCTCTTATCAGCCTCAGTAAGAAGCTGAGATCCCTCATAAAATCCTCCAAAGCTAGTTATGAAAATAAAATTGCCAAAAATTCCAAAGACAACCAATACATTCTATAGTTACATCACAAATCTAAATGGCAATGCTCTGATATGCTCTGAGCTACAAGAAAATGGCATTAACTATACTGATCCCAAGTATATTGTCAATATCCTGGCAGATCGATTTAGCACCAACTTCATCTCCCTCTCAACCACTAAATGGCCCATCTCAATACCAAAAGATTGCCAAATTCCAGTAATCATGGCCACACAGGTAGAAACCGCACTCTCCAAAGCTAAGAATACAGCATCCATGGGACCAGATGACATCCCAGGCTGTGTACTGCATGAACTACAAAATGAACTGGCACCTCACCTAAGTGTCATGTTTAATCATAGCCTCACCTCAGGCTTCTTGCCCACTGAGTGGCACACAGCTACAGTTATCCCACTCCACAAGGGGGGATCCACTTTGGATCATGGGAACTACTGTCCCATCAGACTGATTAGGTTCATAGGTTCATAGGTTCATAGGTTTATACTAGGCTATCTGCCCTAAGGCATTTATAAGCCTAGCCCAAAGTTTTGTGGCTTACGCCACCCCTTATATGAAAAAATACTGTGCCCATTAGTTTGTTGTGATTCTGTCCAGCAGTGACACAGAGATTATTCCCGGGGTAAACCTACGATCTCCCATCCACAGGTCAAGATTTCTCTTGAACAGAGCCAGCGAGGTGCTCTGCCTCACATGGACCGGGATTTTATTCCACAGCATAGGGAGTCTCTGAGTGATAAATCTATCCCTCCAGCACGTGCTATTTATATCCGTGCTAAGGTTTAAGTCGCTTGCTCTAGTGGTTTTGGTGGATTTGGATTTTTTGAGGTGGAGCATGTCCATTAATTCCGGGTTGGACATGGCCTTGTATGTCAGGCACATGTCACCTCTGAGCAGACGGTATGTGACTGAATAGAGCTGCAGTTTCTTCAATCTGGCAGCATATGACAGATTTTGGAGTCCCTTTATCCTTTTGGTGAGGAACTTTTGGGGTCTCTCCAATTGCTGCAGATGTCGGGTGAGATACATCCCAAATGGGGCATTGTACTCGATCATTGGTCTGATAAGTGAAGAGTACAGGGGAACAATGACCTCACTAGATCTGGATGTGAATCCCTTCATGATCAGGTGGTCAATGTAGAAGGTCTTTCTAACCACTTTAGCAACGTGAGTGTCAAAAGAAAGGCCACTGTCAACCTGGGTCCCCAAGTCCCTGATAACCTCTTCTGTGCTTAGTGGATTGCCACCTATATGGTAGCTTGGGGTTACCTTGTTTTTCCCGAAGGGTATGACTATACATTTTTTGGCGTTTAACTTCAGGCCATGGCTCTGGCACCAGCTATCTGTTTCCGTGAGTCCGATGCACTTTTCACTATGGCACCCAGTTTGCAGTCATCTGCAAACTTTGTCAGCCAAAGTCCTCCCATGTTGGCCTGTACTTCTAAGAAGTAGATGCCGAACAATAGGGGGCCAAGGACCGAGCCCTGTGGGACACCACTTGTGACCGGCTTGGAGTCTGACATAGCGCCAGCAACTCTAACGCTGTGGGTTCTGTCCTTAAGTCAGTTTGCAACCCATCTTGTGACATATGGGTTTACATTTAAGCTGGTAAGTTTTTCTACAATACCCGAGTGGGGTATTGTGTCGAAAGCCTTTGCAAGGTCAAGGTAGGCTGTATGGACTGCCTTTCCCTCATCAATGGCCTTGGTGACTGTTTCGAAGAAGTCAACCAAGTTCAAAAGGCATGATCTGCCCTTGACGAAGCCAAACTGGGTCGGGTCCAATGTCTGCAAGTCCCCTATATCTTTGTTTATGAGCTCCATTATGATCCTCTCCATAGCTTTGCAGACCAGGCTTGTTAAGCTTATGGGGCGGTAATTACCAGGGTCCGTAGAGGCACTGCCTTTGTGGAGTGGGACCACAGTTGCCGTACGCCACTCCTTGGGCACGTATCCTGTGGTAAGGCTGAGATTAAACAGCTGCCTTATGTGCGGGTTTAATTCCTCATTTAGCTCGTGTAGCACACAGCCGGGGACACCATCTGGTCCCATTGATGCTGTGTTTTAGCTTTAGAGAGCAGCTTTCACCTGCGCATTTGAGATGTCTGGGAGGCTACACTCCGCTGGGATAGTTATCTCTCCTTTAGGGGGGGGGTGAAGTTTGCACTGAACCTGTCTGCCAGTATGTTGGCAATGTCTGTGGGTTCAGTGATTTTTGTATCATTTTGGACTAATTCTGAGCATATCTGGGAGTTTCCACCCAGGTTCCTAACATAGCTGAAAAAGGCCTTATGATTGTCCTTTGAATCCATGGCAATTTTTCTCTCAAAATTGGCCTTAGTTGATTTTATGAGTGCTCGTATTTTTTACTAATAATGATCAGGGGTGACTTCCCTTTTATGGATTTTGTTCTACCATGTAATAGCTTTCTCCTCTTATTGTAAAGTTTGTTAATGGCTGGGGTCCACCAGACTGGACGTTTGCCCTTTGTGGAAAGAGTCTTGGTTTTATTTGAGATTGCCTGATCCATGCAGTCCTGGAGGTGTTCATAGAAGGCATCTGTAAGGGCTTCCACAGCTTGGGTTGTGGTTTCCACTGGCTCAGGGGCCTTGAAGGATACCACACCAGTCTTGAGTAGTGTGAAGTTTGCTTTAGAGAAGTTCTTCACTGTGGTTTTTTTTGTTTGGGGTGGGGGCGGGATGTGGATTTCCAGTGAGATTAGTTTATGATCAGATCTCACCAATGAGGGATATACTTCCGGTGTGGAGCATTTTGTCCCCATGTTTGTGATAATGAGATCTAGTAAATTTTCTCCTCTCATGGGAACAGTGACTAGCTGTTCCATGGCATTTGAATTTATGAACTCCAGGAACCATTGGGCTAGAAAGTTAGGGCTTGAGTAATGTTCCCAGTCTATATTCGGGTAGTTGAAGTCACCCAATATGATGGTGTTTGGAGATACATTTATAACCTCCAGTGTCTTCAGGAAGGCTGTGTGGGGTTCCTGAGTTTGAGAGGGTGGCCTGTAGCATGCTACAATTTGTAGAGCAGTTTTGCCTATGGTTAGCTGCACCTGGATGGTTTCCGAAGCTTCATGCATTGCCACCAACCTGGAGGTGTGGGTATCCTTTATGAATATGGATACACCCCTCCTTTTGTGGTGTGGTCTGGGTTTTGGGGCCGGAACGCATGATATGAGGTAAAACCTAATAGTGCCGGAGTGCTCTCAGGAGCCTTGAACCAGGTTTCAGTTACAGCACAGACATCGATGTTCTCCATACTGAGAAGGGCCTCGAGTGCGTGCATTTTGAGATTTAGACTTCTGGCATTGAGCAGCATTACCCTCAGTTTCTTCCCATTTTGTTTTCTAGGGTGGTAGGTTTAGAAGTTGAGCCTTGCCTAAAAAAGGCACTATGGCGTGGCAAGAGCCTTAGCCAATAGCGGAATCCCAGGGTGACAGGTGCAAGCCATCCCTTGCGAAGCAGCGTGGCTTGTCAAGCATGTCATCCCAGGCAGACAGACACTGGATCCCCTTTGAATGACACCAGACATTAAGCCAATTGTTAAAGCTGATCATCTTGTCTCTATATTGTGGCATCATTCTTGGTGAAGGAAGGATACTGCTCAGGGTCAGGGTCATACCTGCCTGGGCTACATAATCAGAGAGCTCCTCTATGTCTCTTTTCATGTAGTCCAGGGAGGTGCTTCTCAGGTCGTTCACACCAGCATGGACAATGACTGTGTCATATTTGTACTTGCCGTGGATTGACCCGAGTGCTTGTGTTATGTGGCGGATTC
>NC_056744.1:273201886-273226886 GCF_019279795.1 Protopterus annectens
ACTTCAGCAAATTGTGGAGCCATGCCGGCCTCGCCTCACATCCAAAATGGACAGAGGGGAACCCGTCCCAGTGGATACTAAGGTATGTGTAGCCTTAATAATACTAGCTATAGGTTCTTTCCAAAGACCTTCTGGGGATATAATGGGGATGTCACAGGCATGTTACATGCCATGTTACCAAGATGCCTGTGACCACATATACCTCCCCAACACCTATGAGGAATTGACCAGCAGTATACATCTCTTCCACCATGTAGCTGAATACCCAGAGGTACTGGGTGCCATAGACTGCATGCACAGCCACATCAAAGCACTATCTGGTGAGCAGGGTAGGGTCTACATAAACCACACGGGCTTCCCCTCCATCAACTGCCAAGTTGTGTGCAATGCCCAGAGCATTATCATGAATGAGTGTGCTGGCAGCACTGGGAGTTGTCACAACTCCCACATCTGACATTCCTCACACTTGTAGCAGGGATGTGCCAGAGGGGATATCTTGTATGACCATCTGGTGGGGGATGCTGGCTATGCACTGGAGCCGTGGATGATGATTCCCATCATAAATGCACACACAGCTATGCAAGAATGTCTTAATGAGGCACACGCACAAACCAGGATGATTTTCGAGCATGTGTTTGGGATGCTCAAGTCACAGTTCCACTGCCTGGACATATCTGGTGGAGCCTTGCAGTACTGTCCATTAACATCTGCACACATGTTCATAGTATGTGCCATGATACACAATATGATCCTGCAGAAACAGCTGCAGCAGGAACAGGATGGGAAAGGGGCACACAGCCTCCCACCACTGCCAAGGTCCCCACAGGAACAAAGGGACTCGAATGAGGAACCCCCTGAGCCAGCCCCTGTCGGCAGATGGAGGTTTGCCCAGTATGGCCTGGCTTTGGCAAAGAAGCAATGCATAGCACACACACTCTGACACTGTAGGCACCCAGGGACTGACACCTCTCTCTACTCACACACACAGTAAAAAGGATGACACACACATCACACTATCTGTAACTTACCATGTATAGGCAGTGTACTGTGTGCATCCAACGTAGGCAGACCTCAAGCTCTGCACACACCTGCCACAGGCACAAGGTACGTCAGTTGCCTTAACAGTAGATTAATGTATCAGTATGTTCTGCTAGCATATGTATGGTATTGTTGCATGCATGCAAGTGAATGGGGTGGACTACTGGGATAGTAGCAGACAACTGACAGCAATGTGGGCACCAGGAAATGTCTGCCAATACTGGCCTCTCAACACTATGCAGTAGTACCCAAGGTGGCAAATCCTACTGCAGTATATGTGCGGGGCCAACTAACTGGGGGGGGTCATAGCTCACAGCCATAGATGTCAGTGTTGGGTCCCATATCTTCCCCTCACACCCACACAACAAGTCAGCTGTAGAACACCAGAGAGAAATCGCTGGAAAAGCTCCCCAAATTGCAGCAATGTTGAATCACCCCCCCCCCACAGACCCATACAGTCATAGCACAGCAAGTCTTGCAGTTGCAGTAAGGCTCTGAAGGGTAACAAGTCTGACATGCAAATGTATGCCATTGCAATCTCACCTGTGCTCTTTACTGATATGCCTGTAGTTCCCAAGACAGGGCATAATAGTATGATAAATGGAATCAAAATATAAATCGAATATCAACACAATCTCTGCAAATGTCTACAGTTGGCAGGTGTGCCCTCCTCCCATATACCCACAGAAATGCAGTAACGTGTATGTTTGCAGGGAAATAGCAGCATAACACAGATTGGTAGGGCTGTCCCAATACACAGGAAAACATGCTGCATGTGCTCAATTCGCAGGGGTCAATGAGTTATGTCCAAGTATGGTTAATACTGTCAGGATCTGGCCAGCATGTTCTCCTGGCTGTCATCTTGTACTTCCCTAGATACAGGCTGTCTGTCACAGGGCCATGTGCAGATAAATGCAGTGCCAACATTTCAGTCACACCTTTTGCTCTGCCACTAACATACCTGAAAGTCACAATGCTATGCGGAATATACTACACATATAATGGACTTCTGGAGGGCTGTGTAGCCGAGGTGCTAGGGCTTTTGTGAATAATTATGCTTCTTGGTACTGTTGCCAGTGGTCATTGTCAATATGGCTATTTTCCTTGTTTTATGTCTGCTTTCATATATAACGGACATGCCTGCACAGTACAATGTAGTATGTACCCATATCCATAACACCAAACCTCTGACAGCAACATGTCTGAACAAGGGCAGAAGTAAATGTGGAACAAAGGCACAATGATAGGCATGTGCAGTAAATATTGCCCTGACATACTGAGAAAGTTGGTAGGGTGAGGGGTTTGCAGTAACAGGAAACATCTGAAGGTTATGTAGGTTGACACCATAATGTCTGTCAATATTTTGTAACATCACTCTTCAATTATACTGAAATAACTTGCCATAAAACACGGTTATGCAGACTTGACAAAACCTCTAGCCAAACACCCGGACAATCTGCCAAAAAAAATGTACAGCAGACAGGTATGGCCACACCAGGATATCAAATTTCAGGTTACACAGATACCACAGAAGCAGAAGATCCCCAGCCATTATATCATCAGGTTGCTGGACTATCACTGAACTGGCTGTAGCCACACCACCCAACTGACCTTGTTTCTTGTTTCAGCTTGTTTCAGCTACATATTGTACTTATTTTACTGCCTGCACTTTAACAAAGTCATTTTTGTGTTTAAATTACCTGCTTAACTGTTGCAGGCTACACAGTCAAGTGTAATAGCCATTTCTGTACATTTAAAGTGTTCTTTTGAATGTATCTTCTTTATTTTCTGAAAAAAAAAAAAAAAAAAAAAAAAAAAAAAAATATATATATATATATATATATATATATATACTTGTTTCCCACCTTTCTAAGCTAGTATAGTCTAGTTTTCAGGTTAGTGCTGAATTCATGGCTGTGTTACACGTTTCTGTGTTTGCCTATACCTTACTTGGATAGAAGGAAGTTTCTCTGTTCACCTGTGAGAGAGGGTAGGATTGAGCAGTTTATCTGTCCCTGGAGGAGTGGTTTCAGCCCAAAAATTAGTAGTTTATTGGCCATTTTGGGCTAATTTCTCTATCTCTTTGATTTCCCTGCTATAAAAACCGCATTAGTGAGGTTTTCTGCACCGGGCAGCGCTGGTTAGCTAGGCTATAACTATTCCTGGCTCCACAAAGTCTACTCTTCCATTTTTCCCTTGGAACTAGACAAACTTTCAACTTAACTCAAACCATTCACTTCTCAGCCCGGCACTTGCTCAAAACTCATAGCAAGCACTAATAAACCCTAGCACTAGACCCCTCACTATACTGCACAGAAGGACAAGACTCTCTATTCGATCTTACCAGCCAATCAGCAAAACAGTTCACTGTACCTATCCAGGCATGTCCAAAGGGCAGTTTCAGGTGTACTTTCCAGTCCAACTGGTGAATCCGGGCATTTTGAGGCAATGCTACAACTGCCTCATGTACACAGACAACCCTCTCCTCCTACAACCAAACACTAATACATGTGAGAGATGCAAATATACAGCCAAACTGGAGGCTAAGCTCTCTCAACCCAAGACTGGATCAGATAGTCAAGAGGAAAAGGGAATTACTTACATCACACCACCAGTCTCACATAGACCTATGAAACCAGCACTGGCAAAAAACACACAAAAATACATGAAAACATACTCAGAGGCTCTAAATAAAAATCTGCAAAAGCAACAGAGACCTCCAAAGCAAACATGCAAGCAACCTCCACCCCCCAACATAAACCATGAAACACATACTACACAAAACCAGTGTGCCATGCAATCACAGCCCTTAAGGCAAAATAACATACCAAACACACTAGTAACAGGTGACTATAGTCAGGCACACTGACGTCCCCCTCACTAGGCTAAACCAGGAGAAGGTTACTATTAGCTGCCTGTCCAGTGCCAGGATCCACTACATAACACAAGCACTCAGATCACTCCAGAGCAAGTACAAATACAACTCTGTCTTTGTCCATGTTGGTGTGAATGACCTGAGCCATACCTCCTTGGACTACATGAAAAGAGACATGAAAGAGCACTCTGATCATGTAGCCCAGGCCGGTATGATCCTGACTTTGAGTAGCATCCTGCCTTCACCAAGAATGATACCATGGTATAAAGAAAAAATTATCAATTTCAACAATTGGCTAAGCTTCTGGTGTCTTTCAAAGGGGATCCAGTGTCTGTCCGCCTGGGATGACATGCTCGACAAGCCACGCTGCTTCGTTAGAGATGGCTTGCACCTGTCACCCTTAGGCTTTTGAATACTGGTCAAGTCACTTGCCACCCCCATAGTGCCTTTTTTAGGCAAGGCTCAAAAGACAAACCCACTGCTGTAAATAGCACAAGTAGCAAAAAACTGAGGGTAATGCTACTCAATGCTAGATGTCTAAACCTCAAAATGCATGCACTCGAGGCACTCCTCAGTATGGAGAAAATCGATATATGTGCAGTAACAGAAACCTGGTTTAATGCTCCAGAGAGCACCCCAGCACTACCAGGCTAGAACTCATACCATACATTTCGGCTACAAAACCCAGACCGAAATACAAAAGGCGGGGTTGTATCCATATTCATCAAGGATACCCACACCTCCAGGTTAGTGGCACAGCATGATCCTCAGAGATCATCCACATGCAACTAACAGTGGGCAAAACTGCAATTCAAATTGTAGCTTGCTACAGATCACCCACCATGTCCCAGGACCCCCATTCCACGTTTCTGCAAACACTGGAAAACATAAAGTTCCTACCAAACACCCTGATATTGGGTGACTTCAATTACCCAAACATTAACTGGGAAAACTACTCAAGTACTAACTCCTTGCCCAACATTTCCTAGAATTTATAAACTCAAAAACCCTGGATCAACTGGGCAACAACCCCACCAGAGGTGACAAGACTGGTCATCACCAACATGGGCAACCAGTGTCCCACACCGGAGGTCAACCCCTTGCTGGTTAGAGCTGTCTATAAACTAATCACTCTGGATATCTACATTCTGCCCCCACCCCTGATCAAGGAAACCACTGTGAAAAACTTTTCAAAAGCAAACTTCACATTACTTAAGACTGAGGTGGAAAGTTTCAAAGCCCCCATGCTAAAGGATAACACTGACCAAGCTGCAAAATCCTTTACTAATGCACTCTATGGGCACCTACAAGAATGCCTGGATCATGCTATCTCAAGCAAATACAAGACTCACTCCTCCAAGAAAAGGAAACCAGTCTGGTGGACCCCTGCCATAAACAAGCTATACAACAGAAGGAGGAAACTAGTACAGGAAAGAGGAAAATCCCAAGAAGGGAAGACATCCCTGATCAGTATAAGCAAGAAACTACGATCCCTCATAAAATCATCCAAGGCTAGCTTTGAAAGAAAAATGGCCAAGGACTCCAAAGATAACCACAAGGCACATTTTAGCTATGTCAAGAATCTAAGTGGCAATTTTCAGATCTGCTCGGATTTAGTGCAGAATGACACAAAATATATTGAACCGAATGATATCGCCAACATCCTGGCAGACAGGTTCAGTGCAAACTTCACTCCCCTCTCACCCCCAAAATGGCCCATAACCATACCAGAAGAATGTAGTGCCCCTGAAATCACAGACACTCAAGTTAAAACAGCCCTCTTTAAAGCCAAAAACACAGCATCAATGGGACTGGACGGTGTCCCAGGCTGCATCCTACATGAGCTCAAAGATGAAATAACCCCTCACCTAAACACACTGTTCAAACTCAGCCTCTCCACAGGCTACGTACCCACAGAGTGGTGCACATCAATGGTTATTCTGCTCCACAAAGGTGGACCCACAACAGACCCCGGGAACTATTGCCCTATAAGCCTGACTAGCTTGGTTTGCAAGGCTATGGATTGCATCATCAAGGATCTCATTAACAGAGAAATTGGGAACCTCCAAATACTGGACCCTACCCGGTTCAGCTTTGTTAAGAGCAGATTATGCCTCCTAAACCTGGAGGACTTCTTTGAGACAGTTACCCAGGCTATAGATGAGGGAAAATTGGTCCACACAGCCTAACTAGACCTTGCAAAGGCCTTCAACACCATTCCCCATTCTACTATTATAGACAAGCTCACCAGCCTGAATATAAACCCCTAAATCACGAGATGGGTTGCCAACTGGCTCATGGACAGAACCCACATGGTAAGAGTTGCGAGAGCTAGATCTGACTCTAAACCAGTTACAAGTGGCATTCCCCAGGGCTCAATCCTAAGACCCCTCCTGTTCGGCATATACTTCTCAGAGGTACAGGCAAGCACAGGAGGACTATGGCTGACCAAGTTCACAGAAGACTACAAACTAGGGGCTATAATTGACTCTCTGGCTGATGCAGACATCCTCCAAAAGGGTCTCACTGAGACAGGTACCTGGTGTCAAAACCATGGCCTCAAGCTAAACGCCAAAAAGTGTATAGTCATCCCCTTTGGAAAAAACAAAGTACCCACAAACTGCCACATAGGTGGTAGCCCCCTAAATATGGAAGATGTAATAAGGGATCTGGGGACCCAAGTAGATAGTAATGTCTCCTTTGATAATCACATTGCCAAAGTGGGTAGAAAATCCTTCTATGTGGCCCACCTAATCACAAAAGGGTTTGCATCCAGATCAAAAGAGGTCATTGTGCCCCTCTACTCATCACTCATCAGACTCATCATAGAGTACAACACCTCATTTGGGATGTACCTTACAAAACACCTGCAACAGCTGGAAAGACCACAGAATTACCTCAACAAGAGGATCACTGGCCTCAAACAGATGCCCTATGCAGCTCGACTGAAAAAACTCCAGCTGTACTCGGTTGCATACCGCCTACTCAGAGGTGATCTCTGCCTGACATACAAGGACATGTCCAACCCAGAATTGATGGACATGCTCCACCTAAAGAAAACCATATCCCCTCGAGCCACACGCTGTAGGGATCTAAACCTCACCACAACAATAAATAGGACATGCTGGACGGATAGATTCCTGTCCCAGAGACTTTCCATGCTTTGGAACAAGATTCCAATCTACATCAGGCAGAGCTCCTCATTAACACTCTCCAAGAGAAACCTTGATGAGTGGATGGGAAACAGAAAGTTTATCCCAGGGATCACTTCAATGGCTCTGCTGGACAGAGGCACAGGGAACTAATCTAAGGGGGAGGCGAAAGCCAGCACATTCTGGCTAGGCTTATAAATGCCTTCGGGCAGATAGCCTAGTACCTACCTATGAATTTAAGAATGTAGATAGCTGCCATTATAATATTAGTCTATGCATCATATGACTAGTAGTCCTCTGGTAAAGCACTGTAATGATTTGAGGATGTCTGACACTAGTTAACAACACAATACATTGCACTGTCAGAATACATATATGTCAGAAAATGTCTGCCAAAAACAAGCCATTACCCCAAGGAAAGTCCTCTGCACTTCTGAGAGGTATGTCTGTAGCACACAAAACCCTGGACTGGAGTACACTTATTTCTGGAATGGAATCCCACTTTAACTATACAAGGTCACACTGGGCATGCTCCTATACTTAGAGAATCACAGGACATGTTGGAACCTACACTGGTCTATATGATTATATTGTGCAGATATATATGTGCATACAGACAGCTATATACACCTTAACTGTCCCTACACACACACATCAGACAGGATTACCCCAGATAGCTGTACGTGGCCCATATGTGATATATCCACATCTGTTGTGTGTAACATACACGCAGACATATATGGCCAACAGATAACTATATATGTGAAGCACGTACACACACATAAATGCGGGGAGTTGAAAGACAGACAGTAATAGACAGAGAGACATAGGGGACAGACACAGCAGCATGGGTCACACACATGGGTACCCTGCATGGCATACAGTGATGTCATGTTGTCCTGTTGTGGACAGTGGCATGCTGATTTTAAACAGTGGCACATGCAAGCATAAAAGGTGAGACCCCTATTGTGTAATAGCACTGAGGTTAGGTGTTAATATCACATCATCTGCATGTGTGTGTGTGTGTGTGTGTGTGTGTCTGTCTGTCTGTCTGTAGGTCTAAATATTAGCAGACTGTTCCCACTCAGTACACTTCACATTGCCCAACTGCACAAGATCTGCTGTTGTCATTCACCTTAGAAGTACCATTGGACACCTACTACCCCTATAAGCTCTGTTGCGTGTGCGCTAATTACTTAACACTATAGTACAAATAACTAGATAGGTAGGAGTTCTAAACCTAATACTGGCAACGGTGTGTCTGGCAGTTTTGTGTGCAAGACTGAGTGAGCTGTGTGTTTGTTTTTTGTTTGTAGGTGAAACAGTTTTATGCAATTTCCACCCACAACACTTCCCACAGCCCCACTTTATGAGTCCAGATGATGTCATTCACTTTATCAGCAACCTTGGCAGCTGTCAGCCCAGTAAGCTCAGTAGTGTGTGCGATAAATGCCTAACACTGTAGTAAAAATAACTAGTTAGGCATGGGTTCTCCTCTCGTATTTGGCAAATGTGTGTGTGTATAATTGTGTATGTTTGTGGGCAGAAGTATGTTGATATGTTTCCCACCCACCACCCTACTTTATCAGTCCTGCTGATGTCATTCCCCATATCAGTACCTTTAGCCAGCTCTTAGCTTAGTAAGCTCTGCAGCTCATGTGATAACTGCATAACACTGTGGTACAAATAACTAGTTAGGTAGGGGATCTACTCTCACATCTCGCAAATGTGTAAGATGTCTGTTTGTAGGACAAAGTATTTTGATAATTTAACACCCACTGCCCTACCTTATCAGTCCTGCTGATGTCATTCCCCATATCAGTACCTTTGGCTATCTGTCAGCCCAGTAAGCTCTGTAGCACATGCGGTAACTGCCTAACACTATAGTACAAATAACTACTTAGGCAGGGGTTTTGCTCTTGTATCCAGCAAATGTGTGTGTGTGTTTATGTTTGTATGCAAACATATTTTGATATGTTTCCCCCCACTGCCCTACTATATAAGTCCTTCTGATATCATCCCTCTTATAGGTTCATAAGATTGTAGTAGGCTAATGGCCCAGGAGCCTTTACAAGCCTAGCCCATAGAAGGGCCCTGCCATTGTGCCACCCAATGGTACTCCCAGTGCCTTTATCAAGTAGAACCACCACTGTGATCCTTGGGGTGAACTGTCTATTACCCATCCACTAATCAAGATTTTTGTAAAACAGGGTCAGCTAGGTGCTCTGCATGACATGTATGGGAAGTGCATTCCAGAGCATGTGCAGTCTCTTGGTGAGGGACCTGTCCCACTAGCATGTTGTGTCGATTGTGGTAATGAAGTAGAAATCTCTGCAATGTGTGGTGTGGAGGGATTGGGATGTCTTCATATGCAGCATTTCTGAAAAAGTTGGGTCAGACATGGCAAACAAAGATAGCCTCTAACTAGGTGATATAACATAGAGAATAGCTGGAGTATTCTGAGTCTGTCTGTGTAGGGCATGTGTTTAATGCCTAGGAACCTCTTTGTGAGATACTTTTGTGGCCTTCCTAGCTGTTGCAGGTGTCTAGTGAGATACATGTCAAATGAGCCATAATACTTGGTGAGTGGTCTAATGAGGGAAGAGTAGACAGAGATGATTACTTCTGTTTTCTTGGATGCAAAACCCTTGGTAATGCAATGTGCCACATAGAAGGAATTCCTGACCACAGTGGCAATGTGGTGGTTGAAGGAAAAGTTGCTGTCAACCTGTGTCCCCACATCTCTTATAACACCTACAGTGTTCATTGGGCTCCCATTGATGCAGTACTTACTGGGAACTGAGTGTTTTACCAAAAAGGATGACAATGCCTTTTGTAGAGTTAAGCTTCTGGCCATGGTTTCCACACCACTCACTGGTCTCAGCGATGATTTTCTGTAGGATGTCTGCATCACTTATGGAGTTAATGATGGCTCCCAGCTTGCAGTCCTCTGTGAACTTGGTCAGCCAGAGTTCCTCTATGTTGGGATGGACTCCTGAGAAGTAGATTTTGGACAGGAGAATACCCAGTACTGATCTCTGTGGGAATCCACTTGTGACTGCTTGCCAATCTGACTTGGAGTTTACCACTGTCATACTGTGTGTTCTGTGAACAAATTTGCAACTCATCTACTGATAAAGGGGTTGATGCCTAGTTTGGTGGGTTTATCAATAATTCCTGACTGATGAATGGTAAGCCTTGGCCAGATTGAGGTAGGCTGTATGCAGTGACCTACCATCATACACAGCCCTGGTGACTCACTCAAACAAGTCAACCTGGTTGAGCAGGGATAATCTGCCATTCACAAAGCCAAACTGTGTAGGGTCCAGAGTTAGGAGATTACCTATATCTTTGTCAGTCAGGTCCATGACGATGCAGCCAATACCTGTACAGTAGACTCATCAGACTAATGGGCTAATAATCCCCAGGGTCTGTAGTTGCTACCCTTTTATGGAGAGCGATGACTGTAGCAGTGCACCATTTTGGAGGGATAAAGCCTGACTTGAGGCTGTGACTGAACAGGACACACAGATGTGTTGCCAAGTCCCTTTGTGCATCATATAGAGCAAAGCCACAGATATGTTTGGGTCCTATGGAAGCTGTATTTTTTCTTGTTGATAATGCAGGTATAACCTGGGCTGCAATAATGCCTGGGTGTCTGTCATTCATCTGCTATTGCAATTGTTCCCTTAGCAGGTGTGAGGGGTAAAGCTGGCAATGAATGTGCTGGCAAGACTGCTGCCAATTTCTATTGGCTCAGGATAGGAGTAAACACTGTGCAGTAACTCACAGCACTTGTGGGTATTGGCATGGAGGTTATTGATATAACTATCAAAGGCTTTTGTGATTGCTCAGTGTCTGTTGCAATTCTGCCTTCATAGCTGGCTATAGATGATTCCATGAGGGATCTCACAAAATTGTTGAGGCTAATAAGGGGATTTACCAGTCTTGGGACACCACCTTTTTCTGCAATAGTGTCTTCCTTCTGTTGTACACTTTAGTAATGGCAGGGGACGATCACATTGGCTTCCAGTGTTTGGAGGACAGTGTCTTGGTTCTGTTGGCTATGGATAGTACCATGCATTCATGTACATGTTTGTACAGTGCATTTGTGTATGAGGCAACAGTCATGCAGCTATTTTCCTTTGGAATGGGTGCAGTGAAGTCATTCACCCTTGTTTTTATGACTCCAAAGTCAGCTTTGGAGAGGTTTATCAAGGTGGTTACCTTTGTGTGGGGTGTGGGTGAGATGTGGATTGCCATGGTGATTACATCATGTTTGGATCTGACCATGTAGGGATTGACTATTGTTGTTTAGCAGTGGTCCCATATGTAAGTAATCAACACAGGTCAAGATTGTTGCATCCTCTACTGGGGGTCAGTATGAGCCAGTCCATGGCATTTGAACTGATGAATTTCAGGAAGTGTTGGGCTAGTCTGTTGGTGCTTGACTACTTTTCCCAGTTGAAGGTGGGATAGTTGAAGTCTCCTACTATGTCAGTGTTGGGTTGGACATTGGTAGATGCCATGGTGTTGAGGAATGTGGATTGACAATCAGGGACATGGATATGGACCCATAGCAGTCTATGAACTCGAATGCATTATTACCCAAAGTCAGTTGTACCTGAAGTATCTCAGAAGAATTATGCTGGGATACTAGTCTGGAAGTGTGCATATCTGCTATGAATATGGAGACACCCCCACCTGTGGAGCTGTGGTCCATGTTTTTGGGCTGACAGCTGTGGAATGCATCATAGCCTGTTACTGCAGGGCTGCTGTCTGCTGCTATAAACCAGGTCTCCATTACAGAACAACTGTCAATGTTCTCCAATTTGAGTAGTGCTTTGAGTGACTGCATCTTGAGAGTTAAATGTCTACTGTTGAGCAGCATGATGTTCAGATTGCATTCATGTCTAGCTGTTACTGTGATAATGTGATTTGGAGCACTGCCTAAAAAGACACTAAAGGGGAGGCAAGAGACTTAGCCAGTACCTGGAAACTCAGGGGTGACAGATGCAGGCCATCTCTGGCAAATCATTGAGGTCTGTCAATCATGTTATCATAAGCAAAGCAAAACTGGATCCCTAGAGAATGTCAAACACATGTAAGCCAATGCTGAAGTCACTCATTTGTTGATTGTGCTGTAGCATCATTCTGGGTGATGGTAATATACTGCTCAGGGCTACTGTCATACCTGCCTGGAACCACATAATCCGAGAGCTCAATGATGTCTCTTGTCATTTAGTCCAGGGAGGTGTGTCTCAGGTCATTCACACCCACATGGATGATGACAGAGTGATGCTTGTAGTTGTTGTGGAGTGACCTGACTAGGTGTGTCATGTGTTGGATGCCGGCATGTGATAGACAGCTGACTGTTACCTTTTCCATATTCAACCTAGTGAGTTAGACATCTGTATGCCACAGTATTGAGTCACCCATGATTACTGTATTGGGCAAGGTGGTTAACCTTACAGGCTTAGTTTGAGGGGCACACTGTGTAGGAGACATATAGCTCCTTTGGCATGTGCTGTGTTTTGGTGGCTGAGTATGTGTCTGTTTTGCTCGTCTGTGCTGTTTGGGTAAATGTCCATTTAGTGCCTCTGTGAAGGTGGGTGTGTGGTTTGTTGAGTGCATGTCAGGGCTGTGATAGTGGGTGTTGTGGTGAGCTATGTGTTCCACATGGTGTGGTGCAGGTGTTAACCTCATCATCTTGACCAGCTACTCCAGTCTTTGCTGGAGAGTGCATATTTCCAAATTTGGTGATATAGGGGTAACTCTCACAAGTCTGAGTGTTTGGAGTTTAGAGGAGAGGGTTGTCTTTGTACATGAGGCAGTTGCAACAGTGCCTCAGACTGACCAAGTGCACCAGGTTAATGGGCAAAAGCACAGAAAACTGCACTTCAATTATGCCAGGAGAGGTGGTCATATCTACTAAGTATAGTGGCTAATTCTGTAAGGAAGACTACTGCTGATGGCTCCCATGTGTGTTACACTTACTGATACAATAACCTGTTGAAGTGCAAAGCTATTATTCTATTTGAAGTGCAAGAGAGAAAGAACTAGCAAGATCCAAGGGAAAAACTAAAGGCAGAATTTCTACCACCTGCAATACTTTACCTCAGCTGTGCAGTTATCAGAACCTTTGGCCAGTTGTTAGTCCCGTAAGCTCTGTAGTGCATGCAGTAACTGTGTAATACTGTAGTACAAATAACTAGATAGGCAGGAGTTCTAATCTCAATACTGGCAAGTGTGTGTGTGTGTGTGTGTGTGTGTGTGTGTGTGTGTGTGTGTGTGTGTGTGTGTGTGTGTGTGTGTGTGTGTGTGTGTGTGTGTGTGTGTGTGTGTGTGTGTGTGTGTGTGTGTGTGTGTGTGTGTGTGTGTGTGTGTGTGTGTGTGTGTGTGTGTGTGTGTGTGTGTGTGTGTGAATCATATACTGTGTGGTTTATACCATTTTGAGTTGTGTGTCACCCTCTACCCTTCCCCTCACCCTAATTTACTAGTCCAGTTGATGTCATTCACCTTAGAAGTACCTTTGGACTGGGTGAGATTGTATAAGCTCTGTGGCATGTTTGTTAACTGCTAAACACTATAGTAGAAATAACTAGATAGACAGGAGTTCTAATCTCAATACTGGCAAGTGTGTGTGTGTGTGTGTGTGTGTGTGTGTGTGTGTGTGTGTGTGTGTGTGTGTGTGTGCGTGCGTGCGTGTGTGTGTGTGTGAATCATATACTGTGTGGGTTATACCATTTTGAGTTGTGTGCCACCTTCTACACATCCCCTCACCCTAATTTACTAGTCCTGTTGATGTCATTCACGTTAGAAGTACATTTCGATAAGGTGAAATTGTGTAAGTTCTGTGGCACATCTGATAACTGTGTAACACTATAGAAGAAATAACTAGATAGGCAGGAGTTTTAATCTCAGTAGTGGCAACTGTTTGTATGTGTTTGTATGACAATCATATACTGTGTGGGTTATATAATTTTGAGTTGTATACCACCCTCTACACTTCCTCTTTCCCTAATTTACTAGTCCTGTTGATGTCATTCACCTTAGAAGTCCCTTTGAACTAGGTGAAATTGTTTAAGCTCCGTGGCATGTCTGATAATTGCGTAACACTCTAGTAGATATAAATAGATGAGTAGGTGTTCAGTTCCCAATAATGGCATGTGTGTTTATGTGAGAATCTTATACTGTGCGGTGTACACCATTTTGATGTGTGTATCATATACAGCTGGTTACCACCTCCTGATGGTATTACTTTCTATAGTGTGCTAATGGCATCTGCCTCACATGCAGCATGTTAAACCATTGTACAGCCATACCAGTCCTCTGGTCTGTGTCCCTTAACAATGCCCATGTATGTGATATTGTTGCCAAACAGGCCACAGTGAGTGCACTGACACATATGACAGCATCAGTTATCATACCTGACTGAACCATCATGTTGATACAATGTCTGCTAAACATCCATCCATGAGGGCATCCACAACGGTACGTGTTGTAACGGGTAGTTGGTAATGTCCCATGCATATCTATGTGGGGCATGTAGTATATTGTACATCATAGTGGATATATACATTTAATAATCTGTCTATTGCCAACTGTGTTTGTGTTACTGTATGCACATCTCCTGTGTCAGTCCTGATTGTGTGTATTCAAAAGATATTCTATTTTGTTTCCATGTTCCACCCTGTGAACTCAGGAATACATAGCATAAACCTGTCATACATATTTCATGCATGCCCTCACCAACTGCATCAGGGTTGAGTGTATGGGAAAGAAATGGCAGGGTCAACAGGTGTTGCCAGGTGAATCTGTTGCAGTTCATGTAATGGCTATACTTGTGAGAGACCTGCTGACAGTACTGTAGTAACCTGTTCTGTATGTATGAGCATGTGGTAGTACACAACACTGAGGTGACATGCATGAAGGCTACCTGTCTGTGACAAGGATATGTATGGAAGGTCACACTGTCTGACAGCAGTGCCACTCACACACTGTTGCACGCATACACACCTGGTAGCTGTACATATAAAAGTGTACCTTACCTATAACATGGGGGTTGTATTCCCACTCTGCCATACACCCTCTTGGTCATGTCTGCAGAGCCACAGCCTGTAGACACACAGACACCTAGATGACAAACAGAATAGAGCATATCAGACTACAGGAAGTCAGTGGTACTAACAGCAATAATGCATTCTGGCTAATAAGGAACACACACCTGTATGAGTACCCACAACAAGTGCAAGCAGACAGAACCTTGCACAGTATTATATAGCTACACTGTACTACATTCACCCTGTGCATCATACCCATATTTGCATGTCCCTGCATTAATGGTATGGATGACAGGGATGTGGCACAGGTATCATATGCACAGGGTGTTGTGTGGCTTTGCCAGAGACCGAGGCTGGGCCATATGGTTGACATCATGTGTGTGTATGTGTCGAGGGATATGCAGTAGATGGCCTGTGCAGAAGTACTGTGTGTGTCTGGGAGTGACCTGCATGTGATACAAATGTGTGTGTATATATGCACACAGTCATGTCATGTGGCTGCCCTACACAGGGGTATGTTGAACAGCTGTGGACTGTACATAGCAGGGTGTCCAGTTCACCATCTCTGGCCACAGACATGGGAACTGGTCCTGTCATGGGTCTCACTGGCACCACCAGGCTCAAGGTCAGATACAGTACTGCTTCTTGAGGGAGACTGTTGTCTGCTGGATCTGTGTCCCTGACAGGGCCAGCCAGGACCACGTGCCCATGGCCTGCTCCGGTGTGATGTGGACAGCGATGATGTAGACAGCACCCTCCTCTGGTAGTGTTGGTGTCACTGCCGGTACAGGAGGTTAAAAGGACATGGCCCTGTAGACTGTCAGCTGATGTCATTGCTGATCTATGTCTACGTGGATGATGCCCATCACCCACCACACACTCTATCACAGACACAGCATAGTCAAGGATTGCCAGCGTCTCACCCCACCATGTATTCATGACCTCTGTATTTTGATGTGTGGCCTCATCTAGGTCATGTATGTCACCACGTAAAGCAGGAAGAGTTTCATCTACCACCCTGAGTATGTGTCTGGTGTTTCATTCACTACATGCCTGTTCATAGGTACATAGGTTCATAGGTTCATACTAGGCTATCTGCCCAAGGGCATTTATAAGCCTAGCCCATAGTTATGTGGCTTTCGCCACCCCTTTAGTTTGAAGAGAACTATGCCTATTATTTTGCTGTGCCTCTGTCAAGCAGTGACACTGAAGTAATCCCTGGGGTATATCTGCGATCTCCCATCCATTGGTCAAGATTCCTCTTGAATAAGGCCAGCGAGGTGCTCTGCCTCACATGTACCGGCATTTTGTTCCACAGCATAGGGTGTCTCTTGGTGATGAATCTGTCCCTCCAGCACATTCTATTAATAACTGTGTCAAGGTTTAAGTCTCCCACCCTTGTGGTTCTGAGGGATCTAGATTTTTTGAGGTGAAGCATATTCATCAAATCTGGGTTTGACATGGCCTTATATGTCAGGCACAGGTCACCTCTGAGCAAGCGGTATGCGACTGAATAGAGCTGGAGTTCTTTCAGTCGGGCAGCATAAGACATATTTTTGAGACCCTTTATCCTTTTGGTGAGGAACTTTTGGGGCCTTTCCAGCTGCTGCAGGTGTCGGGTCAGATACATTCCGAATGGGGCATTGTACTCAATCATAGGTCTAATGAGTGATGAGTACAGGGGGACGATGACCTCCCTAGATCTAAATGTGAATCCCTTCATGATCAGGTGGGCAATGTAGAAGGTTTTCAGATGCAGTACTGCTTCTTGAGGGAGACTGTTGTCTGCTGGATCCGTGTCCCTGACAGGGCCAGCCAGTACATCCCAAAACATGCATCTGGTGACACCTGCTGTGACACTTAAGACAGCAGATTGATGGGCAGCAGTCCTCCTTTGGGTATTCCTGTCCATCTGCCTGTGTGGAACCTCACCTGCACTCTGGCTATGGCTAGTGGCCGTAGTCACACTTGCTATAGTCACCACACTAGCCTGTTCCATGCCACCACCTGCCAACTGTCCATTATCTGTGGCTACTGGAGACAGGGTATGTGTGGGCATTGTGACTGTGTGCAGGGACAGTGTTGAGTACTTTTGGATGCCAACCCATGGCACAGATTCAGCCCCTGACAAAACCACCTGTGCCTGACTATGACTATCATCATTGTCAGAGTCTACAGAGACACTGTCATCAGATTCTGAGTGGGATGGACCGCAACCACCATGACCACCTGTGGGGGAAGACAACATATGTAAATTACTACCTGCACTACAACATTTGCTGCTACATGCACACACACACACACACACACACACACACACACACACACACACACACACACACACACACACACGCACACATGCACGCACACACACACACACACACACACACACACACACACACACACACACACACACACACACACACACACACACACACACACACACACACACACACACACACAAACAGGTGAAATGGCAGCCAGGCATTACACAGACCTCACAACAGCCAAATGGTGACATTCACAACACAGTTAGACCACTGCATGAACACCCTGGACAGGCCCTTTACATCATGCAGTGCAGCCCTTTCCAATTAATGCCATTACTTATTTACACCTCTGTGATACATGCGTACTGTTAGTAGGTGAAGGGCCTTCAAGTGGCACACACTACATCCATGTACAAATAATTGCTGTTCACCTGTATAGCACAATGGCAACTCCTACAGAACATACCTCGCAACTGTGTATAGTGTTGCTGAATGTGTAGATGTGTGGTTCATATTTCTGGTCTGTTCCTCATAAATCCTGTGTTAGTCTGACACATTATTGAAGACTGGTGTCCCTAATTAATGACATATTTTGGGTTACACACTAAAACCTGCAGTGCATGTATGTTACAATAGAACCAGTTACAACAACAACCTCCCAAGCTTACAGTGGATATCAGAAGTGTAGACACCCCATTAACATGCCATGTTTATCTGATATATGATATGAGACCGCAGAAATCATGTGATAACTATTCTCACATTTACTGTGACCTATAATCTGTGCAATCCAATAGAAGAACAAACACATTTGTTAGGGGTGACATATATAATTTGAAATAAGTACAATAGGCTGGTTGCATGACTGTGCACACTCTTAAAGTGCTACTTTGTTAAAGCACCTTTAACTATCATTACAGCAGTCAGTCCTCTTGGGAAGGTGTGTATCAGCATGCCACATCTCAGCTTACCAATATTTGTACACTGTCACTGCAAAGGCCTTCCAACGTTATCAGATTGCAAGGGCATGTCTTCTACACAGCCCTCTGCAGGGCACCCCATGGGTTTTCTATTGGATGTCGGTGTGGACTGTGGCTGTGCCATTCCAAACCATGTATTGTATTGTGGTGAGCACATCCATGTTTGGATATGGATACATGTTTTGGGTCATTGTTGTGTGGAAAGGAGTAATTCCTCCTCAGCTACAGCTTCCTAGCAGACACAGGAAGATTTTGGGCCAAAAGGTACTGGTATTTTATATTGCTGGTACCCCCCCACCTTGGCTAAAGGCACACTTCTAGTTTATGAGCAGCAACCCCAAAGCAGGATACTGCCATCATCACGCTTCACCATGGCGATGGTGTTCTTTTGGTGATGCACAGTGATGTTAATATTCCAATCAAAACTGTCGGTATTGTGGCCAAAATGTGCAACCTTGGTTTCATTCCACCATAACACATTTTCCCACATGTGTTTGAGAGGCCTGATGTATTGTTCTTGAGACATTTGCCAGACCTGAATGTTGTTCTGTGTGTGACAAGGATGCCATCTTCCAACCCTACCCCATAGGCCAGACATGTGAAGAATACAGGAGATTGTTGTCATATGTAGTACACAAGCAGTACTTGCGAAAGTTCCAGCAAATTCTTTACTATTGCTGTAGATGGCCTGGCAGCTACCCTGACCAGTGTGAGTCTTGGCTTTCCATATATTTGGAGTGATGTCCATTTCATTGCAATGTAACTGTTGGCCCATATTTTCACCACTGTTTGATGACTGTCTTCACTGTGTTCCATGGTATATGCAATGTTGGGGAAATGTGTGTGCACCCTTGTCTGGGCTGACACCTCTCACAGATGTGATCCCCTCACTGCTTTATAAGCTCTATGCAAACTATGGCTGTTACTGCTGGAGGCAATTGAGTAAATGTCATGATAATCCTGGTAGAACAGCTAACTGTTATATGCTGTTAATCAAAGAGTCTCTGTCAGTGATCATGGATGTATACTCAAGAAGATGTAATGATGTCATCATATGCAAAGCTAATTCACCACAGCAGTACCTTCAGCCTGGCCACATGTATGCATCAAGCTTTTTGTATGTTTTTAATGTGTCATAATTGTTCCCCTAACAGATTTGTCTGTTTAACAATGGAATTGTATACATTATAGGTCACATGAAAGTTTGGAAGGGTTTGGAATTGTGTTCTTCTGCTATCATTTTTGTATTTCACAAATACCTGCCATTGAAACAGGTGTGTGTGTGTGTGTGTGTGTGTGTGTGTGTGTGTGTGTGTGTGTGTGTGTACACCTTTTATATGCACTGTATAGCACTAAGTTATAAAATACGTCTTTAGTTTTCACCCTTTGTACCCCCATGTTGTCAATATTTGTCCATATTTCATGCAATAACAGGTTGCAAGGTATGCTACAGATATGTGACATCTCCTGCAAGTAGCTCAGGTGATGGCCACTGTGATGCTCTGCAGTTAACCCCACCACAAGTGAACATGCAGATATTGCAGAATAGCTTAGAGTAGCATGCATGACCTCAACATTACTGGGGTACTGGTAAGCCACAACAGGAAAATATCATACACAATGGCTTCAGACTGCTGTCCTACATGCAAACCGGAAGTACCTATGTAGTTGTGGGGGAGAGATATCATCAGCAGACTCACATTTGGCAGTATTATAAGATGAATGCTACTTTTCTGCACATGTACATCGCAAGCTGTGATAGTACACAATTTGCTATCCTTCACCATAGATGTGCACATGTGCATTACTAAACCCCAGCCACAGATGCAGTTTTACCTGAAATATGCATCTAGATACTCTATAGCAGACAATATTAGTGCAACAATATGAAAATGATGTGCACTGTGGCCTTACCTAGACACTCCTTGCCTGTTGCCTGGGTGCCACCCACTTCCACGACTGCTGTTACATGTGATGGTTGTTGTGTGGGGGCTATCCCAATGTTGGCAAGTAGCTCCTCCATTGGTATAAGTGGGGCCTGTGTAGGTGGGCCCCCACCTGTCATGGAACGGTCCCTGACAATGGCCGCAGCTCTCTGCCAGCATGACATAGCAGGTCAGTTCCACGATGCCTGACCTGCTCATATGAATGGTCATGGTGGCCCAAGGTGTTGACTCTGTGGAGAAGTTCATCCCACAGGGTAGTCCGCTCACACATATTTTGGCGACTCCGGCCAAACAGCACTTTATAGTGTTGTAGGATGGCTTCAGTTATTGCTGCATTCTCCTGAGCAGTGTAAGACAGCTGTTTTTGCATGGCACCTGGAATACTTAAATGGGAAAACACATCACAGACCTCAGACATTGGCCAGAGTTACTTACAGAGCCATCACATCAGCATTGTCTATCATCAGCCACCACGTATCACCACATCATACCCCTGTTCTATCAGCACAATATGAACCTGCATTGCACTCCTGGTCCTAATGTGTCATGTTCCCAGCAATGAGGACCAGTACATTGCATAAATCAACATTCATCATTCATGTTTGTGTAGAGGGATGACAGTGGACATCTTTCTTGCAGAAGGGATTTCAATGGTGCTCAGGCTTTGCTTGCATACAGTGTGTAATGGAGGTGGAAGCATATGCCTGAATTCATGTAGGATGCAAACAGGAATGTTCTCAGGTACCATGGAGACCTACTTTTGTTGACTTTGATTAGACAGTATGCCACTGCTCTCAAATGATGAGTGGAGAGGTGCAGGTGCTGTGCATATCCACCTACACTGATGGTGAACCAGGGAGGTGATGCTCGCCCTAAACCTGTCTGCAGCAAGTTGCTTATAGCTATGGTGTGTGTGCATGTGGTGTGATTGACCACCATTACAGGGTGGATTGTGTTGACACCTCTGAGATTGCAGACATATGTGAAGACAGCCTTGTGATTGCCCTTGTGTGTCCAATTTGTACTCATAGTTAGCCTTACAGTAATCCACCTAGGACCTCATATGTTCGTTCAGACAAAGGTTGACTCACTGCCAAGCTGGTGCCTGCACATACTCTGACCTGTACAGCTGACATAGCAGCCAATCGTGTGTTTTGTGTATTGCTGCTGTTCAGCAAAGGGAATTACTCCATTTTGGTGGGGACAGGTTTTACAGGTAAGGTATTGCTGAGTCCATACAGCTATATCAGTGGTCATATGGCTGTGTGTAGTAGGCATGGACAAAGGCTCATAACATGGTTAGACACCTCTAACATATCAATATGATACTCATGCTTATTCTACTACCCATGTCTGTGTCAGGGCAGTGCAACAACCAGTAGCTGTTGAAATCAAACTCTTTTGGATGCACAGTAACTAACATTACACATGTACAACATATACAGCTTATTTAACTGGCATTTTGCATCCCATGTCTGTTGTTATGAGGCAGCCAAATACACCTATTCATACTGACTTGTGCACAGGTAATACCTGATATACATTTCTGTTCTATGTCAGTATAACACACTGTATTCACACCCTTGATACCCACTCATCCCTCTCCACCCATTGCAGCAGGACATCCATAGGACGCTACACATACATGGGGGGCGACGGGACAAAATTAGTGACAATGTCTTCATATTGCTGTAACACACCTGAGTCTTTCAATAGCACAGTAGCCTTTGCACTAACAGACATACCCATGAGGATGTCCAACACTAATATGGCAGGAAGGGAGGAGAAAGACTAGGAGTGTGGTAGTGAGGGTAGGAACCTTTAATGTTTGCAGTATGACTGGCATAGGGACAGAGCTAGCTGATATGATGGCCAGAAGGAAGGTTGATATACTGTGTGTGCAAGACACTAGATTGAAGAGGAGTACAGCTAGGTGTATCGGCAGCAGGTCAAACTTGTCCTATCATGATATGGATGGGAGGAGAAAGGGGGTAGGGGTTATCCTGGAGGAACAGTATGCCAGGAGTGTTTTTGGAGGATAACATGACTGTCTGAAAGAATCATGTTTATGAAGTTGGAAATTGATTGTGTAATGATGAATGCTGTTAGTCAATATGCTACACAAGTTGGTTGTGCAATCGATGAGTAAGAGGAAATGTGAAGTCATTTGGATGACATGGTGTGACACTACCCAAGGGTGAGAGAGTGGTAATTGCAGAAGCTTTTAATGGGCATGTTGAAGGGAATAGAGGGGATGAGGAAGTGATGGGTATGTATGATGTTAAGCAAAGGAATGCAGATGGAGAGATGGTAGTAGATTGTGCAAAAAGCATGGGCATGGCTGTGGTGAATACATACTATAACAAAAGAGAGGAGCATAGGGTGACCTACAAGAGTGGAGGGAGATGCACCCATGTGGAATATATCCAATGCAGGAGGGTCAGTTTGCAGGATATTGGAGACTGTAAAGTGGTGACAGGGGACAGTGTAGTTAGGCAGCAGAGACTGTTGGCCTGTAAGATGACATTGATGATCAAGAAGAGGAGGAGTGTGAGGGCAGCACCAAGGATCATATGGTGGGAACTGGAAAAGGGTGATTGTGAGGTGGAGTTCAGGGAAGAGTTAAGACAGGCACTGGGTGGCTGTGATGATTTACCAAATATCTAGGTAAGTACAGCAGAGCTATTTAGTGAGACAGCTAGAAAGCTTCTTGCTGTGACATGTGGATGGAGGAAGGAGTACAAGGACACCTGGTGGTGGACTGAAGAAGTACAGGACAGTATGCAGAGAAAGAGGTTGGGGATGAAGGAGTGGGTTTTCAGAGAGATGAGGAAAGTAGACAGGAGTATAAGGAGATTAGGTGCATGGCAAAGAGAGTGGTGGCAAAGGCCAAGGATGAGGCATATGATGACTTGTCTGACAGATTGGACACTAAGGAGGGATGAAAGGACTTTCACCGGTTTGCTAGACAGAGGGACTGAGCCAGGAAAGATGTGCAGCAGTTAAGGGTGATAAAGGATAATGAGGGAAACATACTCACAAGTGAGGAGAGTGTGTTGAACAGATGGACAGAGTACTTTGAGAGGCTGATGAAGGGAGATAGATAGATAATGATAGAGAGATGGTTGGATGATGTGGGTATGGTGAATCAGGAAGTGCAGCAGCTTACCAAGGAGGAAGTAAGGATCAGTATGAAGAGGATGAATTCTAAAAAGTCTGTTGGTCCACATGACATATCTGTGGTAGCATGGAGGTGTTTAGGAGAAATGGCAGTGGTGTTTTTCACCAGATTGTTTAATGATTTCTTGGAAAGTAAGAGGTCACATGTGGAGTGGAGAGAAAGTGGTTGAATACCATTTTAGGAATAAGGTTGATGTGCATGAAGTCATGGGAATGAGTAGTGGAAACTAGGTTAAGCAGGGCAGTGATGTGTACTGGTCAGCAGTATGTTGTCATGCCAGGTAAGAACACTACAGATGTGATGTTTGCTTTGACAGTGTTGATGCAGTAGTACAGAGAAGGTCAGGAGTTGCTTTGTGTCTTTCTGGGTGTAGAGAAAGCATATGACAGGATGCCTAGAGGGGAGTTGTGGTATTGTATGAGGACGTCATGAGTGGCAGAGATATATGTAAGACTGGTATAGGATATGTACAAGGGTGGTGTGACAGCGGTGAGGTCTGCAGTGGGAGTGATGGGTACGTTTAAGGTGGAGGTGGGATGACATCAGGGATCAGCTGTGAGCCCTTTCTTATTTGCAATATCGATGGGCAGGTTGACAGACAAGATCATATGGGAGTCCCCATTGAATAAAATGATTGCAGATGACATTGTGATCTGTACTGAGAGTAGGGTACAGATGTAGGAGACCCTGTAGAGATGGAGATGTGTTCTAGAGAGGAGAGGAATAAAGGTCAGATGGACTATGACAGAATATCTGTGTGTGAATGAGAGGGTGTGTAGTGTAATGTTGAGGATGCAGTGAGTAGAGTTGGCAAAGGTTGATGACTGTAAATGACTGGGAGCAACATTTTAGAGTAATGACGAATGTGGAGGACAGGTGAGGATGAGAGTACAGGCAAGATGGAGAGGGTGGAGAAGAGTGCCAGTACTGATTTGTGACAGACGAGTACCAGTAAAAGTGAAAGGAAAGGTCTACAACAGGGTAGTTAGATCAGCAATGTTATATGGTATGGAGACAGTGTCATCGACAAAAAGGCAGGAGTCAGAGTTGGATGTGGCATAGTTACAGATGTTAGGATTTGCACTGGTTGTGATGAAGGTGGACAGGAGTAGCAATGTGTATAGGACAGGGTCAGCCCATGTTGGATGGTTTTGAGACAAAGCCAGAGAGGCAAGATTACATCGGTTTGGACATGTGCTGCAGAAGGATTCTGTATATATTGGGAAAAGGATAGTAAGGATGAAGCTGCCAGGTAAGAGGGAAAGAGGAAGACCTCAGATAAGGTTCCTGGATGTGGTGAGAGAGTACATGCAGGTGGTTGGTGTGACAGAGCAGGATGCAGAGAACAGTCAGAAATGGAAACAGATGATCCACTGTGGCGACCCCTAATGGGAAAAGCCAGAAGAAAAAGGAGAGGTTGTAATGTCAGTCTTCACAGATTTGCTAATGATCTGCCAGACATAAACAACTGTATGACTAAAGAACTACAAATATG
>NC_056744.1:273231886-273239386 GCF_019279795.1 Protopterus annectens
AATGGTATCAGGTCTATGGAGACCTCTGTGAGTTGCCTTTGAGAAGGCATTACAGACCTGCTACTTGATCATGAGGGGAGGGGGATAGGTGCTGTACATGCACATGTGTACCTATGGGGGGACAGGGTGGTGATGCTACATTTCACCTATCTGCAGACAGTTGCCTATATCCATGGCATATGTATAGGTGGTGTTACTGACCACCACTACAGAGCAGATGTGTGTGTTGCCTCTGGAATTGCAGACACATGTCTGGTAGGCCTAGTGATTGGCCTTGATGAATGTCTCCATTTTGTACTCATAAACAGCCTTAGGGTACATCACCTGTGACCTTATTTGCTTGTGAAGAACAAGGTGACATGGCTTCCATTGAGGCACCTCTTCCTTCCTGGCCTGTGATTATTTCCACCTATGATGGTAGTTGTGTATTGCTGCTGTCCAACACATGCATTCAAGCTACCTTGAGGAGTTTGATGTTTTCCTGTCTGGTATTGCTGAGGCCATAATGCTATCTAGATGCCCACATATTATTGGGGTGTGGGCCTGTACACTGCTGCTATTTCCAACATATGGGACGTCCTTCATGTGGGCCTTGCCCATTTTCCTTGCCTGTGCAGGGGACATTACAGAGGTTTGGTGGCTTCAGCTTCACAGACAGTAGGTGGATATTCCTCACAGGAAAGGACACGTGGAGACAGCGTAACAACATGGGTGACATAGGTCCAGAATTGGGTACAGATTGTATGTCATTAGTGCTGATATAGACATGGAGGATTGCTAGATTGACAGGGTTCATCTGGACATGCAATTACTGGGTGACTTGACATCTGACAGTGATATGCCTCTGACATACCTCTCCACTGGCATGTTGTCCACAGACTGGCCAGATGTTTGACTGTTATGCTTGGTTTGTTCCTCAAACAATTTCTGTTTTTGTGGGGTTGGTAGGATAATGTGAGGATTGTAGTCAGTAACAGTTGACATCCATTGGTGTTCCAGACATCATATCCTTCAGGGATGTTATGTTACAACATCACATGTAACACCAGCTAGTGTTTCAGTTTGTAACACGAATATGTGTGATATGTCCCTCTTTCCAGTCTCCTGCCCCACAAGTACGTCATCCATTGTCCAGATGTCCTGCATTGTGAGGTGTAGACGTATGGTATATCATTAATTAGCAACTGCACTCCAGTTATCATGCCAATGACCTGGCAGATGCCTGGCCATGGTATGCAGTTATGTATGTCTAGCCATTGTGAACAGCCTGGCAAGTTTTTGTAGCAGTGTTATGTGTAGATATTTGTTGGGTTAGCTAGGGAGAGCAGCAGATGTGAGTGCCATGCATCCTTTAGCTATCTGACTCTGCATGCTGGTAGAGCTGTTGGTGGTGTATCAGGTGTGTATGCTTGTAGGTGATGACTGTGCAATGCCCTGTAACACCTCAGGATTCCCAGTACACTGTGAATTGGGCCAGTATATGTCAGTGTAGTGTGTGACTAGCAGTCAGGATATGTTTGTTCAGACAGTTGTTCTAGTCTAGAGTTCATTTTGGGTACTGGTATGTTGCTGTGACTGTGGTGCATATGTTTTGGGGTGGACATTTTTGCACCACTCTCTGCTTTTTACTACAGTTTCATCCCTGTAGTGTATGCTATATTTGAATATACATGGGTAATTGCCCAGAGGTGATGTGGGGGGGGGGTGTCATGTTGGTCTTACTGCACTTCACAGGGTGCAGAGTGACATGTTTGGCAACTGTAAGTGCATTTACATTCTGTTATATCACTACAGTCATGCCTCTACACTGTCCAGAGGCCTAGTCACTGTCCAGATGTTTGGCTCATATGTTTGGTCTGTTCCCCAGACAGTTGTTGTCCTTGGCTAATCAGTAGGATACTCTGGGGAATGCAGTCAGTAAATGCTAACATTCATTGGTGTTACTGACTTCATATTCCACAGAAAAGATCTGTTACAACAAAGCCGGTAACAATAGCAACTGTCTACATTTATGACAGCAATATGTCCAATATACCCCTGTGTTTGGGCCTCCATCCCTCAATTATGTCAGGCTTTGTCCAGATGTCATGCACTAAGAGGCGCAGAGGTATGTAGTAGCATTATTTATTGCATTCATTCCTGCTACCATCCCAGTGATGTCATAGACTCCCAGACATGTAACAAGGAAGTGGCCATAGATATGAGTCCTGTGCCTGTACATTCTGTAGGAAACTGTATATTTGAGAGATCTGTGTATGTCTGCCTATTGTCTAAAGACTGTCAGGAATGTATAGCAGTGTAGTGTGTAGATGTTATTTGGGCTGTGTAGGGAGGGGGTACATGTGGATGTCATGGGCCCTTTCTATCTGACTGTGCATGCTGGTCCAGTTTCTGGTTCCCTATCACCTGTATATGTTTGTACCTGTAGACCATGACATGTCCCGTAACAACTTAGAATTCCCAATACACTGTAATTTGGGACAGTATACATAGGGGTAATGTGTGAGTGGCAAACAGGATTTTGTTGCTCCCACAGTCATTATACTGTAGTGTTCAATTTGCTTACTGGTATGCCACTGTGACTGTAGTACACTTGTTTGGGGGAATGCACTTTCACACCAGTGTCTGTTTCCACTAGTGTTAAATCCCTGTAGTGCCTGTTATATTTGCCAATGCATGTGTACAGCCCCAGAGCTGGACTTGGGTAGTGTTATGTCAGTCTGATTGTAGTTTGGATATTGCTTAGTAGTTTCCCTAATGTTGTGTTATGTCCACATATTCGTAGGATGTCCAGTTTTCTGGATGATATCTTTGGTCTGCCCCCATGACTGTTATGTATGCATGACACATCAATGGGATGATGTTGGGATTGAGGTCAGTAACTAATGAGAAGCAACTGAGTCCTGGAATTGTGATATATCAGTCGATATATGTTAGGACATACACTGCTATTACATAGGTTCAGAGGTTCATAAGTAGGTACTAGGCTATTAGCCCAAGGGCCTAAGTAAGCCTAGCTAACAAGGTTCCCTGGCTTACGCCACCCAAGAAAGTTAATTTCCTGTGGCCCTGTTGAGCAGAGCCACAGAAGTGATCCCCAGGGTCTATTTCCCATTTCCCATCCACTCATCAAGATTTTTATTGAAGAGTGCTAATGAGGAACTTTGCTTGACATAGATGGGTAGCTTGTTCCAGAGTAGAGGAAGTCTCTGGGACAGGAATCTATCCCTCCAGCATGTCCTGTTTATTGTGGTGACAAGGATTATGTCCCTAGAGCATGTAGATCTGAGGGATTCTGTTTTCTTAAGGTGTAGCATGTCAACAACTCTGGGTTTAACATAACTTTATATGCTAGGCAGAGCTCTCCTCAGAGTAAGTAATATTCTACAGAGTAAAGCTGGAGTTTTTTGAGATGGTCAGTGTAGGGCATCTGTTTGAGGCCAGTAATCCTCTTTGTGAGATACTTCTGTGGCCTTTCCAGCTGCTGCAGATGTCTTGTGAGGAGTAGAGGGTAACGATGACCTCTTTTTTCCTGGATGAGAACCCTTTTGTGATGAGGTGTGCCACATAGAAGGATTACCTGACTACTGTGCCAATGTGATTATCAAAGGAGAGAATAATGCCCACCTGGGTCCCAAGGTCTCTTATCACACATTCAGCATTAAGTAGACTGATGTTTATGTGGTAGTTCATGGGTACAGAATTTTTACCAAAGGGGACGACAATGCACTTTTTAGTCTTTGAGCTTGATGCCATGCCTCTGACACCAGGCATCTGTCTCAGTGAGGCCCTTCTGTAGGATGTCCACATCATTTGGGAACTCGGCTATGGCTCCTAGTTTGCAGTCATCTGCGAACTTCATTAGCTAGAGGCCTTCTGTGTTAGCCTGTACTTCAGGGAAGTAGATACCAAACAGGAGAGGTCCCAGGACTGAACCATGTCACTGGTTTGAAGTCAGATTTGGAGTCTGCAATTTTTAGTGTGAGTTCTGTCAGTGAGCCAGTTGGCAACCCATCTTGTGATGTAGGGATGTATTCCTAGTTTAGTGAGTTTAGCTATAATTCCAGAATGGGAGATGGTGTCAAAAGCCTTGGTGAGGTCAAGATAGGGTGTGTGAACCACCTTACCCTCGTCTACTGCTTTGGTAACTACCTCAAAGAAGTCAATCAGGTTCAAAAGGCATGATCTGTCTTTCACAAACCCGAACTGGGTGGGTTCCAGAATCTGGAGATTACCACTGTATTTGTTTATGAGTTCCATGATGATACGTTCCATGGCCTTGCAGACCAGGCTCATCAGGCTAATAGGGCGATAGTTCCCAGTATGTGTGGTGGCTCCCCCTTTGTGGAATGGGATAACTGTTGCTGTGCACCATTCAGTGGGCACAAAGCCTGACGTGAGACTATGATTGAACATGGTGCTTAGATGGGGAGCCAGTTCATTCTGAAGTTCGTGTAAAACGCAGCCTGGGATGTTGTTCGGTCCCATGGATGCTGTGTTTTTGGTTTTAGAGAGTGCAGATTTTACCTGCATAGATGTGATTACAGAGACTCTGCCTTCTTCCTGTATAGATATGGACCCTTTAGGGGGTGAGAGGCACGTAAAGTTAGCACTGAACCTATCTGCCAGGATGTTGGCAATATCAGTTGGTTCTGTAATTTTCATGCTGTTGTGCTGTAACTCAGAGCAGATCTGGGTGTTTCCATTGAGATCCTTGACATAGCTGTAGAATGCTTTGTGGTTGCCCTTAGAATCAGTGGTGATTTTGTTTTCATAGCTAGCTTTGGAAGATCTTATAAGGGATCTTAGCTTCTTACTGAGTCTGACCAGTGAGCTCCTCCACTCATGGGAATTTACTCTCTTTGGAAACAGTTTCTTCCTTCTGTTGTAGAGTTTGTTCATGGCAGGGGAACCACCAGATTGGCTTCCTTTTTTTGGAGGATAGCGTCTTCGTTCTCTTTGGGATAGCACGATCCATGCACTCGTGTAAGTGCTTATAGAGTGCATTTGTGTAGGATTCAGCAGTCGTAACTGTATTGTCTATCTGCATGGGTGTCATGAAGTTCGCCACTTCTGTCTTAAGAAGCATGAAGTTGGCCTTGGAGAACTTTTTTACCATGGTTTCCTTAATGGTGGGTGGGGGTGGGATGAGGATATCTAGGGTGATTAGGTTATGGTCGGTTCTGACCAAGGAGGAGTTGATTTCAGGTTGGAACACTCATGTTGGTAATGACTAGATCTAGGATATTGTTGCCCCTGGGGGGATGTTGATAAGTTGATCCAGGGCATTGGAATTTATGAATTCCAGAAAGTGTTGAGCGAAGGAGTTGTTACATGAGTAGTTTTCCCAGTTAATGGTGGGGTAGTTGAAATCGCCCATTATTAGGGTGTTTGGTTGAACCCTAATATTTTCCAGTATATCAAGAAAAGAGGAGTGGGACTCCTGGGGTATGGTGGGGGATCTGTAGCAAGCTGCAATTTGGATTGCAGTTTTGGCCAGAGTTAGTTGCACTTGGATAACCTCGGATGCATTATGCTGCACAACTAGCCTGGAGGTGTGGACATCCTTAATGAATATGGATACACCTCCGCCTTAGGTGTTCTGGTCCAGGTTAGATGGCCAAGAAGTGTGGTATGAGTTATAGTCTGGTAATGCATGGGGTGCTCTCTAGAGCCTTGAACCAGGTCTCAGTCATTGCACAGATATCGATGTTCTCCATTTTAAGGACTGCCTTGAGTGAGTGCATTTTGAGATTTAGACTTCTAGCTTTGAGTAGCATTACCCTTGGGTTTTGCTTGCCTGTTCCTGTTATGGTGGTGAATTTTTCATTTGAACCTTGCCTAAAAAAGGCACTATAGGGGTGGCAAGAGACTTATCCACTATCCAGAATCCCAGGGGTGACAGGTGCAGGCCATTTCTGGTAAAGCATTGTGGTCTGTCGACCATGTCGTCCCTGGCAGATAGATACTAGATCCCCTTAGAATGACCCCAGAAGCTTAGCCAATTGTTGAAGTCAATCATTGTGTCCTTGTATTGTGGTATCATTCTGTGCAATGGCAGGATGCTACTCATGGCTAGGGTCATACCTGCCTGGGCTACAAGATCGGAGAGCTTTTCCATGTCTCTTTTCATGTAGTCCAGGGAGGTACATCTCAAGTCGTTTACACCAACATGGACAATGACAGTGTCATATTTGTACTTGTTGTGAAGTGACCTAAAAGCATGGGTTATGTGGTGGATCCTGGCACCTGACAGGCAGCTGACTGTAACCTTCTCCTTTCTTAGCCTGGTGAGTGGGACATCAGTGTGCCTGACTATAGAATCACCTATGACTAATGTGTTGGGTACATTGGTTTGCCTTATGGGCTGTGGTTTATTGGCACACTGAGTCTGTGGACTATGTGTCATTTGAGTTGTGTTGGGGGTGGAGGTTGCTTGCATTTCTGCTTTGGAGGTCTCTGTTGCTTGAGCAGGTTATTATTGAGAGCCCCTGTGAATGTTTTTGTGTTTCTAAGTGTGGATTTTGGTGGTGTAGGTTTAGTGGGACTATGGGATGATTATGGTATGGTGCAAGTGTTTACCTTCTCCTCTTGACTGTCAAGTTCACTCTTGGTTGGAGAGAGCTTTTGAACCTTCTCAGCTTATCTATGTATTTTGTACATGTCCCTATTTTCAGGCCTTTGTCCTCCCACTTTGTCAGGCTTGGTCCAGATTCATTGCACTAAGGGGTACTGAGCATATCTCTTGACTGCCAGATTATCACAGAATGTCCAGATGTTTGGACCATACGTTTGTTCAGTTCCACAATATATTTGTCTGGTAAATCACAGTGATGATCCAAAGATTTATATTAGTAAATAAATGACATTACATTTCACTTTCCATCCTCATATCCTTCAGTAATTGCCTGCTGAAGCACGCACTGTTGCTGTAACACTTCTTCATTTGTAACAGAGATTTTTGAGCTATGTCCATATAAGTGGCCCATTCCCCCCTTTACAGCCTTTGTACAGGTTCCTTGCACTAACAGGTTGAGAAGGATGGTTCTGAGGTATAACTGCACTGCATGTTAAATATATATGTATATATATATATATATATATATATATATATATATATATATTTTTTTTTTTTTTTTTTCCTTCCTTTATATTTTTATATATATTTTGACTATTTTGTTGCTGGGCAGAACAAGGTCTGATGGATATGGACTGATTAAGGCACGTTTAAGCATATTATACTTATAATGTTATAGTTAAGCAATAACCAACAGCTGGGTGTGGGTAATGCTCGACTTACCTACAGTTGGTGTGGTTTGGTCATGAGGGCAAAGCCAGAGTGACCAAACAAAGTCAACAGAGGGTAGATCCAGCATTGTCCACACCCAGCCATGGGTTATTGCTATTATACAATGACATTATTTAAAAAAAAATGCGTACCTTTCTTAAATAATGTCATTGTATATTGCCTCCATGCTGCCCTTCAGCAGTTTTCCGGTA
>NC_056744.1:273244386-273259386 GCF_019279795.1 Protopterus annectens
TTTAAATCTTTCTGCATATGGCTTGTTGTTTACACCATTTATCTTCATTGTGCAAAAACTCTGGAGTTGCTCCAGCTATTGCAGATGTGTGGTGAGGTACATGCAAAGGGTGCATTGTACTAAATTACTGGTTTAATGAGGGCTGAGTACAATGGAATTATAATGTACTTTGTTGAGCATGGTCTGCACATACATCTGAGTTGTGCCACATACAAGGGATTTGCAACCACTGTGGACACATGGTGGTCGACATTCCGATTACTATGTAACTTAATACCAAGATTATATTCGACTGGGTGTACTCATAGAGATGTGCTGTCTATATTGTAATTAGCTAGGATATTTGCATTCCTAAAGGGAATAATCATGCTTTTGCGTTCATGTAGTGTGGTTCTATGGCTCTGTCAGAAATAATTTGTGTGCAGTAATAGTTTCTGAAGTATATTAATAGTGTATGTGGAGTCATTATCCATCAGTCATCCAAAAAGTTGGCAAGACAAAGGCTGTCTAAATTTGTCTTGCCTTCTGGAAAGTAAATACCAAACAGGAAAGTGTGTGGTATGGCCATGGACACTGGCCTCTTGCTAGTTGTGAATTCACACACTTCAATGGTACGTATCCTGTCTGTGATCCATTTGGTTACCCAACTGGTGATGCATCTGTTTATGGCCAGTTGAGACAGTTTATCTGTAATACCTGAGTGTGGATTTGTGTCAAATGACTTGGCCAGGTCTAGTTAGATGGGATACACAGTTTTTCCCTCATCCATGCCCTTGGTGACCTTTTTGAAGAAGTCAAACAGATTTAAGAGGCATGATGTATCCTTAAGGAATCAAATAGGGGTTGGGTACACAGTTGGGAGATTATCTGTGCCCTTTTTTAATAAGGTCCATGATGATTCCTTTGATTGCCTGACAGATAAGGCAAGTCAGGCTTATGGGTCTATAATCCATGGATCAGATGATGGTCCTCCCTTGTTCAGATGGATGACTGTTGCTGTACAATCTTCTTTTAAAACATAGCCTGTGTGGAGGCTGTGGTTAAGTAGGGATCCAATTGGGTCTGCTAGTTCAAGTTATAAGTCATTGAAAAGACAACCTTGGATGTTGTCATGGCCTATTGGTGCTGTGCTTTTAGCCTTAGAGAGTGTACAGATGAGCTACGCTATTGAAAAAATAAGTTGAGTAATTTTTACGCATATATTTGGGTGATGTCCAGTGTGAACAGGGGGGTAGATTTTGATCCCTATCTGCCAGCTAACAGATTGTCTATTTTCTGTGGTTGAGTATGTGTGGAGCCATCCACAGACATCTCTGCACTTAATTGTGCATTCCACATATCATTTTGTACTTATTTAAAAAATGATTTGTGACAATACCTCCAAATACAACCTTGGGTATTCATCAAGTGCCACACAGTGGAGGTCTTCACACAGTCATACAACTCTGTTTTTTAAGTACTTTAATTGCACGTCATATGCATATGCTTTTCACTGTAAAGCTATGTGTGATGCCTTGATACCATATACGGTCATATTACAAATGTGGTAAATGTGATTCATGCAGAACAGTTACTATTAGTCACATAATGCTGTTGGGATGACCTCAATAATCCTTGTGAACAGCAACACAATTTTGCATACAATGAATTCACAATGGTTGTTATTGAATATGGACTACTTATATGTTTGTGTATATAACATCATTACAACTTGTGGATGAAACAAGATGTTTGGGCCCATGTAATCAGTATGAAGTTATACTGATGTATCTCACAGAACATGTAATGATGGTAGGTATACACATGCACACCTGTACCATACTGCAAGTGTCACTGTGATGGTTGAATGACACCATTCTAGCCAGTTATCATTCAACCATCACAGTGACACTTGCAGTATGGTAGGTATACACATGCATACCTGTACGATACTGCAAGTGTCACTGTGATGGTTGAATGACAACTGGCTAGAATGTTTGTATATTCCTCTATATAAACACATGCCTTAGTAGGGAAACAACATACATAGCATCATCCCATCTCAGCAGATCTCAGGAAGCATATTACTATAGCTGTTATGTACAGAACATGTAGTCGTATGGCAGAAATGGACATCAATACAGTAGCTCAAATTACAGATCTGAATACACTGTTGTAGGGCTACAGTACACCCACACCTCTGCATAACACACGTAAGTGACAGCAACAGTGACATGTGCAGTGTTCAAATGGTCAAAGAACATTAGTAGGTTAATGGCCAACATCACATAAAATTCTAGCCATTATCATGGCATTTAAACAAAAATTGCAATATCTATAGAATGGAAGATAGTAAGGGCATCTGCTTATGTGTGCTTGTGTTTGATTGTACTACATACTGCCACTTTCCATAAATGACATGTGTAGCATACTAGGAGAGAATTAGCAAACTCAAATCCAGTGTTCTGGAGATGGCTTGCAGAGGGTGATGAAAAGGTTCTGCTTCACAATGTGTGGATGCATCTTTGAGATGATGACATTCTCCAGTTTTCTGCAGAAAGGATATGATGTGGACAGAGTGAACATGGGGATAGTGGATTGATTGGTCTATTTTAAAGGTTCTCCTGAGTGAGAATCAAATGAAAAGAGGTATACAAAGATCATACTATGACCTTGAGATATCAACAAGCACGCACACAGCAGTTGACTAAGGTCAAATTTGAACATTAAACCTGTGCAGGTATAAAGGCTGGATTCTGTGCAATGCAAGGCTAGCACCAGCATATACATCTGACTTTAGCAGTGCCATGGTCCACTTATAGAGGATGATGCAAGCTTTGTATGTTCAGAAGATGATGTTTGGATGAGTGTCTGGCAAAGATGTGGAGTTACATCTAGGTGTAAAATTGTCTGCAAAATATTATTTGAATGAACATGCACTCAAATTGACTGCTATGTTATTATAACCCTATCTATCAAACTACAAAAAGTGATGAACACAATACTTAACATCAGCAAGACAGCACAGGTTTGACTTAAATAGTGTCTCCACTTTATAGAGGATGACATCATCAGTGTGTTTTGAGAAGATGTTATGAGAATTTTCTCACCTGCTGTTCTAAAATGTTGTACACAATGGCAGCTAACTTAACACAAACCCACACACACAAGCTGATTTTAGTGAGATTAGAACCCCTACCTACTTAGCTACAGAAAGCAGTATTTAATGTAAGGGCCATGTCACAAGTCTGTTTTTTAATAATATCAGACTGCACATTATAGCCCATGTCATCAGTGTGTTTTGAGAAGATGTTATGAGGAATGTCCACATGCTCCTCTAACATGGCCTTGATAATGATAGCTCACTGAACACAAGAACAAGTTGACTGTAGTGAGATTACAACCACTACCTAAATATCTAGAAGTCACGGTACTTAATGCAAACACAACAGCACAAGCCTGACTGGTATAGTGGCAAACAACACTTTATAGCTGATGATAGCAGCAGTGTCTGGTGAGAAGAACATGGCATTAGGAGTGTCTCACATGCTGTTGTAGAATGTTCTCCAAAATGTGAGCTAATTGAACACAAGTTAACTGCAGTGAGAGTAGAGCCCCTACATACCTATCTAACAAACACAGTACTTAATGCAACCACAGCATATGTATGCATTTTATCATATCAAACTGCACTTTATAGCATATGGCATTATCAGTGTGATTTGAGAAGACTATGTCATGAGAAGTGTCTCACACACTGCCCTAAAATGGTCTCCACAATGGCAGCTAACTGAACACAAACACACTCACATGTTCACCACAGTGAGATTAAAACACCCACCTACCTATCTGCAGGTCACAGTAGTAAACACAAGCACCACGGCACAAGTCTGACTGTCAGACAACACTTTATAACTGATGATATTAGCAATGTTTGGTGAGAAAAAGATGGTATTAGAAGTATTTCACATGCTGTTCTAGAATGGTGTCTAGAATATGAAATAACTGAACATGAACACACACACACCCACACACACACACACACACACACACACACACACAAACACATACACACACCCACACACATGCAAACACACACACACACACACACACACACACACACACACACACGCACATTGACTGCAGTTTGATTAGAATCCTATATACCAACCACAGTACTTAATGCAAGCATCAAAGCACAAGTCTAATCATCTGTGTACTGTTAGACAACACTTTATAGTTGATGACATCAGCAGTATCAGGTGAGAAGAACATGGTATTAGGTGGTCTCACATGCTGTTGGAAAATAGTCTCCAAAATGTAAACCATCTAAACATAAAAACACACAAGTTGACTGCAGTGAGATTAAAACCTGTACCTATCTATGGAACAAAGTAGTGAATGCAAGCACCGTGGCACAAGTCTGACATTCATAGTGTCAGACATCACTTTATAACACATGACACCATCATTGTGTTTTGAGAAGAGGAGTTTATGCGGAGTGTCTCACATGCTGCTCTAAAATGATCTCTCCAGGCAGAGCTAACTGAACACAATCACACACATAAGTTGACCACAGTGAGATTAGAACCCCTACCTATTTACAGGTCACAGTACTTAACACAAGCACCACAGCAAATGTCTGACTTTCATAGTGTCAAACAACACTTTATAGTGATGATATCAGCAGTGTCTGGTGAGAAGAAGATGGTAATAGGAGTGTCTTGCATGCTGTTCTAAGATGGTTTCTATAATTAGACTAACCGATCAAGAATACACATATAAGTTGATTGCACTGATATTAGAACCACTACCTACCTACTTACAGAACACAATACTTAATACAAACAGCAAAGCACAAGTCTGATTTGTGTAATATCAGACAGCACTTTATATGTAATGACATCATCAGTGTCTGGTGAGAAGAAGATGGTATTAGGAGTGTTTCAAGTAGTATTACAACCCCTCCTAACTTAGTTAACAAGTTTGATGATCACGCACTAAAAAATGCAAGTACCAAAACACAAAGTCACTTTATATTGTTGCAGAATACTTTATAGTGGATGACATCATCATCAGTGTATATTTGGACATGTTTGGGGGGACCTATGGAATGAAATGGCTGGCAGGGCAGCAAAAATAAAAAAAAATGTTCTCCATTGTACTGGATTGCTGACAGTAGAACACAAACACACACACAGATGATTGCAGTGAGATTAAAACTCCTTCCTAACAAGTTACACTTTACAAAACAAGGTACTTAACGTAAGTGCCATTGCAGAGGTCTGCCTTTTAAATTGTTGCTGAACACTTTGTAGTGAATGACATCATAATTGTATGTTTGGGAGAAGATGTTGGAAGGCTTGTATGAAATGGCTGTGTAGGCATGCCTGACTGTAAACATTTTGATTTCCATGACTCTTGACTGCTGACAGTAGGAATAAGACTCATACTCTTCTGACTATGCACACACAACAAATTACACATACACACATACAGAAACACACACCATGTTGTTATTAGTGAACCACCACCTAACTGTTTTGTTCCCATCTGCATAACCCAGTAGACAATATCTGTGCCATCCTGGAAGTATGCTTTTTCCTTGTCATAGTGGTCTTTATAGATGATGACATCATCATTGTATATGGTATGTAGCATATCCTGCTATGAGAGTGGTGTGCAAATTGTGGACTTTGGATTTTCCTTTTTCATTCCAGTGTGCAGATATAGTTTAAATGACAGCTTGTCATGCTAGATGCAATAGTCTGCCAGGAATGCATTTTGTGGTACTGAGACATATGCACCTGTTTCTCAATATGATGTGTACATTTCACACTCACAGTCACACACATGCATATTTTCTGATCAGCATGGATGTGACTGTGCATGTATGTGTGTTTATATTTGTGATTAATTGATGTCTATTTTAAGACATGCATAATACAATCTGACTGTCTATTGCCAGTATAAAGTTTTATATGATGTAGCAATGCAGTTGTGCTATTTATTTTTTGTAGTGTAATTGGCATTTGGGAACCCTTACTGTCATATCCATTTTCAAGTGCATAGGTGCACATCACAACATGAGTCTGAGTAAATATGCATTCAGCCACTAGCAAGTTCCTTTCCTTTGTTTGTGTTTTTGCATGAGTTTTAATGGGATGTAGACTAACTGGTCATTAAACATGCTAAAACATGCCAATCAGCTCTTTCCATAGTGCACTGCTGAGCAAATGGCTTGCACGATTGATGGCAGAGTGTTTGTGCATGTGAGATTCACACTGAATGAATACAACTTGAACTTGAGAATTATTTATGCATACATGCTAGGGTAGAACTAGCTGGCAGATACTATGGTGTTCATAATATATTTTGTATTGAAAATGTTGTGTCATAACTTTTATAATATTAAGGACTATTGCTATTGCCTTCCCTATACCTGGGGAGTTAAGCAACAAGCAAAGTGTGGCTCTGCTTAAATGGGAAAATATTAATATTTCTATTGGTTTGCCTTCCTTCGTGCAAACATGCTAAGATAGTACAGCTATCAGGACTCTGGACAGTACTGAGTCTAAAAACTTACACCAGCTGCCTAGCTTTCCCTATGGCAGTAAGTGTTAGAGAAGTGTAAGAGAAATGAGTTCATATTTGTAATATAGATGACACAGGGCTTGAATCCAGCTCAATCTAATTGTTTTACACAGTTTTTTTAGGAGACATTACATATGTAAATGTGATAATATCTGCAAATGTGAGAGACAATGATTACAGTGAATTACTGTATAAAAATGAACATCAGTCAACTGATTTATGTCAACAGTACATGTAAGGATTTCCATTTTTATACATTCAGCAGTCTAAATAAATGTTAGAGTGAGTGTTTCATATTACTGCCTTTAGTCTGATGTAACTGGGTGTTTTTTTAGCACAATGAGATTAAGCAGCATTGCATGGAGATAACCGAACTATGCCATAGAACATGAAGAGCCATTCAACATCACTCAGCATGTCAAACTCTGCAATTGCAGAGGAAAAAAATGTGAAAGACTTTACTAGGGGGCATTTCTACCATATGGTGCAGTGGTCAATGTTTTCGCCTCACAGCAAGAGCTTCTCTGGTTCAATCCTCTGCAGGGGTGCCTTCTGTGCGGAGTCTGCATGTCTTCCCTGTGGTCATGTGGGTTTGCTTGATTGCTCTTCAGAACACATAAGTCTTTCACCTTTTACTAAAGATTTCTGTGGAGAGGATCAATAAGAGTTTATTTGCTCCCACATTCCAAAGAGATGCAGTAGGTGGTTGGACACTCTAAATTGGCCAGAGGTGAGAGTGTGGTGTGTGAGTGAGTGGTATGAATGAATTACTGTGGCAGGGCTAGCCACCCTGTGGTATAAACCTTGGCTCAAGATGATTGTCACTGCTGAAGTGACACCCTGTCCCCATGTGCAAAAATGGGAAAAGGGGTTGAGGATGGATGGATTTCTGCCATATGTGTAAGGTGTGTGATTTTTTTTTTACCATATTAAAGGGATGAAAACAAGGTAGATAGGAAAGTAATGAAATGGGGGGGGGCAAACAGGGGGAAGAACAAAGGTAAAGCAATATAGGAATTTGCAGGAGGGAATTAGGAAAGAACCATAGCTATCTACTTCTTCAACAGTGTAATATGAACATGGGTATAACACTGGATGAATTTAGACTGTTGCCACAACACAGATAGGTGACAGTAATGCAATCATGTCACATAGCCAATTGGACTGAATCAAGTGGGTCATGGAGACACATGTGTGAAGTGGAGAGCTATGTATGGAAAGGATGTATTTATTTATTTTTTTTGTGGGGGCAGGTACCCATTTTCTTGATTCTCTTTCAGTAAGAGAGGAATGTTGGGTAAGGGGTGTGGGTATGTCAGGGTCAAGTAAGTAGATTAGGTGAGGAAGCAGTTGCAAACAGGACAAACAAGACAGAGACAGGAATGGTCATGGACACAAAAGGTTGGGGGACAACATGACTGGGGGTAGGGAGGGGACATCAGAGGTCCATGTCCATCAAGCATGGGGCAGTGAAAATCTAGTCCTCACCCTCAGAATCCTGTTGGAGTGCTTGACATTTTTGTTTTCTCAGCATTACAGTGAGCATTTTCTCCATACAGCTGAGACATGCAGCAATAGTACCTTTTACTACCTTACACACAATGCCTGGCAGCTTCTGGCAGGTGACAAAATCCCCAGTTCCACCAATACTCCTGGAGGGTATCACTGCACCTGCATTTTCTCCATATGGCTGAGGCATGCAGCAATAGTACCTTCTACAACCTTACACACAATGCCTAGTGGCTTCTGGCAGGTGCCAAATTCCCCACTTCCACCAATACTCCATTGCGCCATCTGCCAGAGTATTGTTACCTGACACTGAGGGTCCACGTAGTACAAGGGTTGCAAAGGCTGTACTGCCAGGTTGCATCCCAGATGTGCCATTGTTGGGATGGCAGGCTGAGCCGCACTGGTTGGCCTATGTCCCTGTCTTGGAAATCATTTTGTCAGTTTCAGAAAATGATGACATCAGAACATTGTGATCACACATATAATAAAAAAGAGAGATAACGGTTGAGGAAGCGAAAAAACAGAGAAAAAGATAATTAGAACCACCATGTCACATAAAATAAATTACTACAATACTTTTACATTAAATATACTTTTAAAAATCCAAAATAGAACTGAGAATTGTTTAAAATAATCATTGGAATATGCTTGTATTGTCCATATGCTTTTAAAAATAATACATATTAAGATAACAACATAGCACTCATGTCAATTTTGTTAAAATTAATACTTAGTATATCAGTATGTATTTGTGGGATCTGAAGCCACAACATTTGAATACACTATTACAATTGACTTTTACAATTACCTTGAGCTGCAGAATGAAGCATGCATATGTGATGTTCTAGTTAAGATACACATGCTTAATTTGCTACTAATGTATGAAAGAGCAATACTTTTAATAAAATAATTATTAATTTGTGGTGCATACATATCCCTTGCTTCTCTCAGTCTTTCTAAGCATTCAACATGGGCCTCACTGTTTGCTGAAATCTCCTGGGCAACTGTCAAACAAAGAAAAGACAAAAAGAAGAGCATTATGCATACCAGCCTTGGCTGTCTTCTACTTTATATATAACTTAAATTATCTTTACCTGCATACTTACACAACTGTGGGATATCATCAGTCCTAAACACATTCAACAAGTGGTTGAGTTGTTCCAGCTTGCACCTTTTCAGATCATTTTAATGGTGCCTGTATTGATCTCCAGTGCATGAAATGCCAGTCACACTGAAGACAGCCTTGACTAGACTATTACAAGCCTCTGCCTTATATTGAGAACACCTGTATAGTCGCCCTACAAAAGCCTATATGGCTATGGCACTTTACAAGGAGTCCAGTGAATATACTGGACTCCTCTACACCCCATCTTTGAGCCCTAAATTGGGCATCTTCCTTCCCAGCTCCTGCCATGTTCACACAGGACATCCAGCAACAGTTAAAGAGTTTTCCTGTCAGTTCATGATATCTCATTTTATGGCTAGTGTGCAAACTTGCACAACCATGTGGACTGCATTTGTGAGATGTTAAGTGGAGAGCAACAATGCCAAACATAGACAAAGGCAGTTTATGAACTAGGTATAATAGTGTAACAGTTGGCATTTATGGCTTGTATGCTGCTGTACCTGTAGAACAACTTAACTATTCAGACATATATTGGGGCTTATAACTTTTAGGACTTGACCATTTTAATTTAGCTTTACACACTGGTAAAATAATTTTACAATGTTGGATAAAAAAACCTATCTAAAACAGTGAATCCATATTCTTTCACATAGGTGCTTTTCCTTCTTTGACACAGAAGAAGTGCTTTTTGAACATGCTCATTAGTTATATAGACCCATTAAAGAGTGAATGGTTAACCATGAATGTGTGTGACCTGACAAGGTCCTGGTTTATACATTCATGTGTATATGACTATGACTATCACTGAAGTATGAAGTCCATCCTAGGGCAGAAAAGAAACTTTTAATTACAGAAATATAATTGTCAGTATACCCTCAGCAAAATATGCAATTCATATGACATCTACTGCTATACATAGTTACTGTTATGTATAATTATCTTTATATTGTTCTTTGTTTTGAAAAAAATTGAGTGCAACAGCATTAATAACATTTGGAGTGTGCCAGATTAGAACCCTGACTCAATTGTATTGGGGCCATGAACTTGCACCAAATGCAAGGCTGGGCAACAGGTGTATTTATATACTCATTACTATCCAGGATGCTCATTGCCACTGAAGACTTGTTTGTCAGACATGGTCATTAGAATATATGTGTATATATATATTTATATATATATATATATATATATACACACACACACACACACACACACACACACACACACACACACACACACACACACACACACACATAAAAGGGTTAAGTGGTTAACCATTCATGTGTGTGAATGAAAGTTCAAAAAATGACTTTTTAATTGTATGACCTTAATATTACTGATACCCACAGATAGCCATATAATATATATGATATCACGTGCATGGTAAATCCACCTGATATACAGTTATTTTTATGTATAATTATTTTTATATTGTTAATTTTTATCTAAATTACAGTGGACCAGCATTACTAAATTTTAGAGATTGCTGGATTAGAACCCTTTAGTGTGGCAATAACTTGCATCGCATGCCACAGGTAGAGCTAGACAGCAAGTTTAACTTGTACACTCATTACTGTATATGAGTACTGACCACTGAGTAGACCATTTAGTGTGTTTGCACAATGGAAAAGCAAATGTTATAATGCATCTTTTTAGAAGATGACAATGTCTCTTTATTGTCAGCAAGTGTTGTAGAAACATGCTGAAGGTCATGCAATGCCATTTATATGTTTGCACCATGGAAAGCACAAGATATAACAATGTATCATTTTGAAATTGACAATGTTTTCTTATTGTCTGCAGGTTTGTGGAACTTCGGGTTTTGTGTATGCATGCTGAACACTGTGCAATGCTGCTTACCGTGTTTGTGCAATGGAAGGCAAAAGATGTAACCATGTATCTTTTTTAAACTGACAATGTTTCCTTGTTGTCTTTGGCATTATGCCATGTTTGCAAATAGGTGAGCAACACACAAACAAGACAGGCAAAACTCAACATGCATTATTATTGTAAAAAGTGTCTATTCATTTTTACTATTAAAAGAAAACTGTGGGACATGAATTATGATCTACATATCCAATGTGCTTTGTGCTTCATCATATTTACCGGGTGTGCTACACACACAGTTGATTCACAGATCTAATTTATGCTATCCATGTCATGGAAGCAACTTCCATTAAATTTTAAAATATTTATCCATTTCACCGTATTTGCGCTAAGCCGCACACTACTCAAATATTAATATTTTTAAAAAATCAATAACACAACATTACAGAATGCATTTTAACACGTAAGAGATTTTTACACAGCTCTGGATTGAAACTATACAAAACACACTAGAAGTGTCTTATCTCTCTTCCACAGAAACAACTTTGCAGCAGGAAAGCAAATCTTGTGATACAAGCAATTCCCATTTCCTCCACAGTATTAACAAGACATATACACTTGTACAATCTCATTTGTTTTTATGTGTGGCTTACATATTTAGTGCAATGAGTGATCACACAACCAGTGCAGATCTGTCTTCTCTTTCCCCATGATTCAGCAAGCAGCCATGCAGGAGTAAATTATTCCTGCATGGCAGGGACCGTTCCTATGCAGCACCGCAGCATGCCTACCATATTTATGACAGGTGCTGCCATGCTGTAAAATGAAAATGGTTCTGTGTATGAGTGCAAGGGTTGTGTCTGAGAACAGAGTTCTCACAATACATATGCCCCCTGCACTCTAGAAGTGTCATTCAGTAAATACAAATGAGCATACCTGTCAACTTCTTATTGCAAAAAAATCTGGACAAAGCCTAAAATGACGGGGGGGGGGGGCAAATAGGCACAGAGTTTAAATATTTGCTGTTAGAAACTTAGAAAGTTGATAGAATAATAGGTTTTGCATTAGTATGAATTTTATAAAGGATGTGGAGTCTTACACTCAAGTGTTTGTCATTATTTAAATACTTCAATTCTCAGCTATTTGCTAGAAAGCAACAGATATTAGGAGGAACATACCAAAAATATGAATAAAAAATCTGGACAGTTTGTAAAAACCTATACACTTGAGAGCTATACAAATGAGCAAGAATGCTCGTAACACCCCCAACACATCAGGGTAAGAAATCTGGACAAAGCCATAAGGGACAGTCATCTCACAAAGCAGAAAGTTGATAGAATAACAGGTTTAACATTAGCAGGGATATTCAGAAGGGTACAAATAAAAAAACACAACAAATATTTTTTTTTTTTTATAAATGCAATAAAGTTTAAGCGTAGCTGTGTGGGTGTGCCCGTTGTTTAGCTACACTTAGTCCAGCTTAAACAGCACAAGAAGTTAAATAGCAAGAGACATGCAACTTAAGCAGTGCTGCAATAATGTAGTGGTTAGAGCGTATCCTTTGCAAGCAGCCATTCCAGGTTTGATCTCCACTGTAACCAGTTTGCATTTTACATGTGAAAGCAATACTTAAACATTGTTTTTATAATTAGCTATGACATAACATAAGTATTTGTTAACCAGAGCACTGTAGTAGGTCCAGATGTGAGGTGTCAGTGTAATAAAGTTGTGAAACCCCCATATAAACATAAGTGCCCCATACAGTATAGTCACACATGAATAAATGTAATGAAGGCACACTGGGGGATGCCAGGGACAGTAAATAGATTTATAATATGTAATGAATGATGAATAAATGTAATAAAGGCACATTGGGGGATGTCAGGGACAGTAAATAGATTTATAATATGTAATGAATGATGAATCAATCCCATACAGCAGATAGCCTATAAAATAAAAAATAAGCAATGCTAAGCATTGCACAGCTTTGCTTACCCGGTGTAAGCATTGTGTAAATATGACTGCTAAGCAATGAGTAGCCCAGTTAAGTAGATTTGCCCATTGATAAGCAATGCTGAACCTGCCCATTTAAGCACTGCCAACCTTAGTTAAGCAGGTTTGCCCATAGCTTATCTTAGCTCAGCATATTCAAAACTATCCAATCACAGCAAAGGGTGGACAATCAGCCATACTTAAACCCCCGTAGGCGGACATATACTAGTCACAGCTTTCTACCGTAGGCAGTATGGCAGGAGTTGGTGAGGGCATTTGCTTTCGTGCACATTGCTGGGGCATACAGAAGTCCAAGGTCATGGTAGGACTCTTGGTAAAAAACCATGATGAGTGACTGCTGCAGGGCCAGTACCAGGGTTCCCAATACAAAACAGAATTCTGGAACCATCTCACCCACATTCTCACCAGTGCCACTGCTATCCCTCGGACAGGTGAGCAGGTCCGGCACCACTATGCTGACCTGAAGCAGAGAAAGAGGGAGGACTTGGACCAGTGGGTCCAAGAAGCAAGGCAGAGGGTTGATGTCCCAACACTGTGTAAGCATTCATATCAAGAACTGTTTACTAAAGTCCAGCCTGTGTATGTGATGGATATGTATGCCTAAATATTTCTCTATTCCCTTTACAGCTGCAGCTGAGCGGGCGATGAATCAAGAAGCCCATGCTAGCAGGTTGAAAAGGCTGCATCGCGAGGCTGGTGAGTAACAATCCTGCTTGTAGTAGTCATACTAAATAAATATAAAGTATTAGAAAGTCACCTGGCAGTATAAAAACTGTGTATGGGTTGTACTGGATAAACCAGACAATATGACAGTAATAGTCCCATGTAGGTCATATTTCAATAAAACCGTAACTGCCTGGCAATAAAGTTCTAAATCCTGGAATGGTTGTGTTTTCTTTGGTATTGTATGGCATTTAGTGTTGCAGTCTCTGAATAGTAATGTTGTGTTAACCACTGTTACCCACCCCGTGCTACATAAACATATGTCTAGCAATGTCTGTATGAGGCTATTGTAAGTACAAGGTATAACTGCACAAAAAAGAGAGACTTAGACATAAAGCACTGAAGAAACTGACAGCAGTTTCTAAATTGCTCACTCTGATGAAACTCAGACTGTTGTATTTTTACCACACACAGCCATGGTTTGAATCCTGTGAGTGGTAGTAGTAAGCTGTATGCATAATCATACCTCTCAACTGTACATATTTTTGCACAATGTCCAGATAATTGCCTCACATATTAGGCCTGTTCCTCTGTCTCCCTGGCAAATCGTTGGGATGATCCCAAATTGTAGTCACTAAATAATGGCATACATTTGATTTTCAGACCTCATATCCTTCAGAAAATGTATACTAAAACAAATCCTGTTACTCTAGCAACTCTCCAAGTTTATAAGAGCAATATTCAAAATATGTCATTATTTGTACCCCCATGTTGTCAAGCTTTGCCTATAGTGTGTGCATTAAGAGATTGAGAGGTATGTGCATAATATTAACAAGGAATCTGGGAATATATGTAGAAACAGTCAGGTAGTGTTAACAAACATTACCCCCAAAGGTCTTTCAGATATGAAAACTGTAACTGTCCGGCAATAAAGTTTTAAATCCTGGACTGGTAGTGTTTAGTCTGGTATTGTATGGTCTGACATAAAGCATTAACATCTGATATCAGAATAGTACTGTTGTTTAAACCACTTTTCTCAAACTGTGCTACATAAAAATATGTCTAGGAATGTCTGGATAAGACTGTTGTAATTACAAGGTCAGAATGTACAACCATGAGAGACTTACAAAGAAAATACTGATAACTGCCAGCGGTGTCTAAATAACTCACTCTGATGAAACAGAAATTGTAGTATTTTTAGCACACACAACCATGGTTTGAATCCTGGGAGTGGAAGTAAGCTGTATGCATAAATCATACAGCTCAGTTGTACATATTTCCCCGATATG
>NC_056744.1:273264386-273304386 GCF_019279795.1 Protopterus annectens
AAGTCATGATGGACACATGAGTGTCAGACCCCACCAACTTCAGAACAGTCATGGTAATGTGAAATGTATCATGCACCAACTTCATAGGTTTGCAATAGGCATATCTACAATCTGTCACTATATATTCCCTCCCTAATGTTAGGCTTTATCCACATGTGATGCTCTACTTTGTTGCAAGGCAGAACAGTTCAGCTGTGGAGGAAGGAATAATGTCAATAATTACAAGAGATCCCCATTTTGGGCCCCTCCACTCCCATTTACAGTGCCTTTGGTCAGATGTTCTGCAGTGAGAGATTCAGAGTGTGGATCTGATAACCGAATGCGCTCCATGTCTACATATATATATACATTTTATATATATATATATATATATCTATATATATATATATATATATATATATATATATATATATATATATACACACACACACACACACACACACACACACACACACACACACACACACACATACATTTTCTCTACTGTTGAATGACTGTGCTGAATGATATGTTTGAGAAAACAGCACACGTCTACAGCTCAGATGGCTTAGTGGCAAATTACTGTGGCTATCGTGTGTAGTGCCTGGGTTCAAGACTGGCAAGGGCTGATTATTTTGTTGATGGACAGAACAAGGGCTGCTAGATGCAGAGTGATTAAGACACTTTTAAGCAGTTGTAAGTGGGTTTGTGTGTGTTTGCGCAATGGTAAGCAATGTTAACTGTCAGTTAAATATGCTTACAGACAGACAGTAAATTGCTTATTCTGTGTAGGCATGCTTAGCACCACGCAAACAGGCTTAATCCTGCTTACTACTGTTACAAGAGCTTACTCCCGCTTACCCCCATGCTAATTTCTTTAAAAGGAAAGAAAAAAGGGGTCATAGGAAAGTGATGAAAAAGGGGGCACAAAGAGGGAAAGACAATAGGGGAAGTTGCTAGGGATGTGCAGGACAGGTATAGGGAAGTTCCATAGCTGTCCATTTTTTTCTACAGCAACAGCTGTGCATATATACTGAATTTGGAGGTATATTTGGACATTCAAACCCCTAACAGCGGGGAGAGGACAACAATAATGTGTTGTGAAGCCAATTAGACCAGATTACATGTGTTCAGTGGACAAGTGTGTGAAATGGACAGCTATGTATGGGGCATTTTTTTTTTTGGGAGCAGATTGCCTTTTTTTCAGGTGAGAGTGGGTTGTTGTGGAAGGATAATAGGTATATTTGGGGAGGTAGGTTGGGTTAGAAGACAGATAAGACAGCATACAGTGGTGGAATATGATTCATGTGGGGGTGTAAACACCTTGGATGGGGAGGGGTGTTTGAAAATCGGAAGCCCATGAGCCCCTAAATGGAAATAGTAGGACTGAGGTCCCCTCCCATGGGCAGTCACCACTGCACCTTCATGGCCCTGATGGTGTATGTGCTTGGGGCTGAGCAGGAGGGGCAGGCTGACCCTCTAATTGTGCCACGTGGCCCTCAAACTGGCATAGCAGATCTCCACACTCCATTTCGAGCTTGCTACGCACCAATCCCTGGACCTGATTTTGGGTGACAGGATCCTGTCTGCTCCCAGTTGTCGGACCAGCCCCACCCCCTAAAGCAGTTTCACCCAAAGTTGGTGCAGGGCCAGCAGATGAGGAGGTCCTGGATTGGTTCCCAGAGATGCTGTCACCCAGTACCATGGCCATATATAGTGGGAGAGGTGGGTCCGCTGGGACTGGCCTTCCCAAATGTGCTATGGTGTTACAGTTTTAGAACCTATGTGGGTTAGTAATAGTCAACACAATCCAGGATTAATTATAGCAGCATGCATAGATATTCCCATTAATCCAAAACACCAGATTTGGAGCAGTCGCATAGCAAACAGAACACAAGCAGATATGGGACCACAGTGGCCATTACAACAGCAGGCGGGTTACATTGATAGCAACAGGCCACCAATTATAGCATTTCAACATGGAACATTAATAGAAATGCATTTCAATATTTGTTGAACAATGGGATATATGTACCAACAGTAAGTTTGGTGTAAATATATCCATTGATTTGTGTGTTTAGATTATTGTTGCAGAAATAGTGGGGGGGAGAGATGCCAGTTAACTTATATATCCTTGCAGCATGTGGTCCTCTGACCTTTTTTCCTGTTTAAGTCTTCCAGGTACTATGTCACAGGAATGCCTACCTGCTTTCACAGCGGAAGAAAACAATATAATAATCCATTTTATGGTACTCCATCATGCCGTCCTATTTAGGCACAGGGCTCATGATCTGCAGGAGAGGACCGCCCTATGGAATGAGCTTGTCCACTGGGTGAATGATGTCAGCCTGCATAACTACAGTTATGAGCAGGTGCTGCATTGGGCCAGCGACCTGATCTGCCATGCCCATCAGCATGCTGCTGCTGTTAGGAGGGACCAGCTAGCCACAGGTGGGGGCCATGCCAACCATCCCCCACTGACATGCTGAGGAGCTCCTCACCAGCCTTGGGGCACCCACCCACTAACCAAGCCAGCAACTTGCAGATAGCATTGTGGATGTGGGTGCCACTCACACAATGGACAAGGAACATCCAGGTAAGGCCCTAGGGCACATTAATAGACCACTGTTTTTTATCCATCTTTATCTGTAAAGTATCGACATGCATATGTCAGATAAGATAGTCTGTTGCTGCTGTGTAGTAATGAACAGGTGTGCATAATCTCTAGTATTGTGGGTTTGTACTGTTAATGTAATGAAATGCTGCTCCCTCCTTGCACCAATGACACAGGTGTGGCTACTGACATTATGTCTCTCACACAACTTTGTAAGTCCCTTTGGTATACAACTGTGGTAGCACCCTGTAACTGGTGAGTATGGAGTTGTTTTGTTCAGGTTTGCCAATACGTTGACCATGGTATGGCCATGGTAATTGCCATGCACACATTTAACACACCTACCCATAATGCATGCTGTACATGTTCACTCATTGTTGTTGTTAACTGCACTGCATCACAGTGGTCACCATGGTGGCATATCTGAAGGGTATGTAAGAGTCCTGCAGTATACATAAGAACCTGTCAGTGCAAGATGTGTGGTCAAAGATGAAAATAATGGTGGGACAAATGGCCAACAGTAGGGACATGTCTGAAATATTATCCTTATACAGTGGCTACAACACTGTATACACCACTATAAAAATGGCAACTGCTCGTGATGTAAACAACCAGAAATCAGAATACCACATTCCACACCTTTTACAACCTGTAATGTGATCTAACATGAGCAATGAATGGGTAATAAGGAATCCTATGTTAGGACAACAAATATGGGGAATACATATCTTAACACACATTGGAAGTATATGTGTGCACACACTCCAAATAACATATTGTGGAAGAGGGTCTACATCATATATTCGAACTGTGAAAACAGCAAATACCACAACATCAAACTTCAAAGTTCGAAACGTAAGTACTCCAAAAACTGAAAATATCGAAAAACAGAACTCTGAATATCAACGGTCGGCCAGCTTCACACCCATACAGTAATGTAACAACACAAAAACACTTCACAGTATTACTAATGTGGGGGCTTTCACCCCCCACATCCCCCAATGTGGGGGGCTTTGTCCCCCACACCCCCCTACTTAAATATACCAACTCCGAGATCACATCACAGTGGAGACAAACATCAGGGTACAGAAGGTCCAACTATGACCATTTGGAGTTCCGATCTTCGCAGTTTTGCGTTTTCGAACTTCTTACACTTCCGTGTATTCATTTCAGTATTGTGGTATTCGACATTCACAGTGTTCAACTTTATGATATAAACACATAGAAGCAGCTTGTGAGGTACTGACAGCATTGACTCTTCTAGAGTACACTACTTCCACCAAGTACAGGGTCTCAGTGTCACATCAAATGATGGTTTGCTGCCCAAGAAGTATGTCCATAACATTTGACCACCCCCTGCAACAGAGGCAGCCATGGCTTGCACACATCTTACAAACCATGGAATGGATCCCATATCCAAAAGGTAGCACTCAGAAGTGGGAGAAGTAGCCTTAGCTCACAATTGCATATACCATGGCAAACAGGGCAGACAGTCATGTATGTGTGTATGAAGTATGGGACAACATCAATGTAGAAAATAAACAGATGCCCATCCAAGTCAGATGACAACACATGTTGCAAACTGGTCACAGAGGCTGCCCAGACACATGCAGCAACACTGAGGGACTTGCAGGAATGTCTAGTAAGTACTGCCTGTGCAGTACCTGTGTTGGCAATTGCCTGGAATCTGCACACTTGTGGCCTATGGGTTAGGGTAATCAGACGGAAGAATTGTCCCACTGGATACATCATCCAGGGCTCTCTACAGGTAGCATATGCATAACATCCAGTATCCCAAAAGCATGTGTTGCAATGTGTAATAGTGTACTGAGACCAAGGCTGAAACCTACAGACAGTATTAATAAAGATACATGTGGTGCACAAGCAACACCTCATTCCACCTCAGGCCCACCATCCCCATGTGTACCTTGCTGGTGCCAGTGTACACCTTTAGGTTTGCTGTTCATTAGCAAGAACTAGGGCGGTAGACATGGCGTTCTGAATTTTGAACACTGTAAAACAACATTCATGTGTAGCCATAGTTGTTAAGCATCTGTAATAAGGCTGAGGATGGGGAGGGGTATCATACTGAAACACAACAGTGAACTGAAGCATACATCCAAAGCTCCCTAGGAATGGCGTACCTAAACATAGCCAAGGTCATGAATTGTGCCAGATATAACCCTGACTCCACTGCAATAGTGAAGGCACTGTGAGACCTTCAAAGGCTGTGCACATGAGCTGATCTTGCAGTCTGGCAGAGTTTGGGGGCATTTGTAGGGTGGAGTGACCAAATAATGGCAAGTGAGGATGGGCCATGCTAGTATACCCCTTCCTGGAATAGTAACTGCTGTAGTTCACTTAACAGGTGCTGTAACAAATCATTGTGTTCAGGGTGTGCACACTTATGCAACCCACATATTGTATGCATCTCATTCAGCATCTGCATGACTGACACATTTGTTTCATACTGCATTTGATTGCACAGGTCATATGTCACATATAATGTTAACATATGCAATATTGTGGCCCTATTGCATATCATGGAAGAGCCTGGCATGTAAACAAGAGTGTGTACACTCCTTATATCCACATTAAGCTTTGAAGGTTGTCAGTGTAATTGGATTTTATTGCTCATACATGCACTGCTAATAATGAGATCTGCAAATCAGAGGTCAGGCATTAACTATTGACATCAGTCCTCATATCATCTCAGGTATGTGTCAAACAAACACATAGGGGTTTGAGCAACAGAGTAAACATAGCTGCCACACATATACACATTCAGCAATGGTGTGTACACTTGTGAGGTATGGTGCACAGTACATGCCAGAGTGTTGTACAGGTGCACAGCAATACTATGTACGTGGGTGCAGTGTGTTCCAGGGGAAGGGGCATCACCTACTAACACAACTCATGCATCACAGAGATGTATAATGCTGGTAACAAGGACTGAGTATAGATGCAGTGCATGCTGTTGAGTGCCATATGTTATGCATGTTAACTGGGTAATGAGAGGTCTGTGTAATATCTTTGTGCCACCTCACCTGTTAGTGTGTGTGTGTGTGTGTGTGTGTGTGTGTGTGTGTGTGTGTGTGTGTGTGTGTGTGTGTGTGTGTGTGTGTGTGTGTATGTGTGTGCGTGTGTGTGCGTGTGTGTGTGCGTGTGTGTGTGTGTGTGTGTGTGTGTGTGTGTGTGTGTGTGTGTGTGTGTGTGTGAGGGTGAGTGTGTGAGTGTGTGTAGATGTAAGCAATAACATACAGGTCTTAAATCACATGTTTTCCCCTTACAGGTAGCGAGGTGAGTCAAGGTCCCTCCTGCAGTCAAACTGATGTTAGTGTCCATACAAACTCTGACAATGATGTTAGGTATGGTGAGGCACAGTATGCCCATACATACCCCATCACCATTGGCCATAGATGAAGGACAGTTGGTGGGTGGTGGCATGAGACACGACAGTGTGGGGACTATGGAAAGTGTGTCTGTACACAGCAGCCATAGCCGGATGACCGGCGAGGTACATTACAGGGAGATGTACAGGGATGCTCATAGGAGGGCTGATGGCTATCATGCTGCTGGCAGAAGTGCCACAGCAGGTGTCACCAGATGCATGTTTTGAGATGTCATGGAGGCACAGGCATGTATGGAATGGTATACCAGACAGACTCTGAGGCTCCAGAAGGCTACTCACTCTGCTGTACTTGACAACATCTGTGATCTTGCAGGTGCCCACTGTTATTTTGCTGAGGTCCTGGATAGACAGTTGGGTGAGGTGGTGGGAATCCTTGACCGTGTGGTGTCTGTATTGGAGCATTTGGTGGGAGGAGGGCATCATCCACATGGATGTAGGTCAACGACACCAACAGCTGGAGGTCAACATGGACGTCCAACAACTCACAGCCACTCCCATAGTGGCAGTACCAGCACCAGCACTGCAGGAGGGGTGCTGACCACACCACAATGCAGCAGGCCATGTGCACGTGGTCCTGGCTGGTCCCAACAGGGGCACGGATCCAGTGGACAATTGTCATCATCGGGGAGGGTACCATATCTGGGTTTCTACCTGATTGTGCCAGTGGAACCTATAGCAGGCACAGTTCCCATGCCCGTGGCCAGAGACGGTGAATTGTACACCCTGCCGTGTACTGTCTGCAGCTGTCCAACAAACTCCCATATAGGGCAGCCACATGACAGAACTGTGTGCATACATAAACACACATCACCAACACAGCTAGAGCACCTCCATACCTACACACACCACATCTGCACAATTCAATTGTTAAAAAAAACCCTAAAACACCCATGATGCCAACCAAATGGCTCAGCCTAAGCCTCTGGAAAACCCACCACACACCCTCTGCATATGATGGTACCTGTGCCACATCCCTGTCATCCATACCATTGATGCAGGGACATGCTAATATGGTTCTGATGCACAGGGTGAATGTACTAAGGTTTAGCAATGTAATGTTGTTTAACATGTTTTCACGTGGAATGTTTAATGCTTATATGTCAGGGTGTCCAGCCATAATGCATTATAACAGTTATTAACACTGACTGATTGTGGTCTCCATAATGTATTCAGTTTGTGTTGTAGGTGTCTATGTGTCAGCAGGATGTTGGTCTGCTGTCCTTTCCTTCAAAGTGTATGTCACTGTGGTGACACATTGTGTCATATCCTGGGTACAGCTGAACACAAGTAACAGGTCTGTATAACAGTTAATGCATGTGCCACATGGCTGATAGGTCTGAGGGGTGTATACAGGTGAGTGTATGGTGGCTGATGTCAACAGCTCTTCTACAGTGGACAATGGTAAGTGTACTGGGTGGCTTGCGAATACACGCACACACACACACACACACACACACACACACACACACACACACACACACACACACACACACACACACACACACACACACACACACACACACACACACACACACACACACACACACAGGCCTTGGTGTTGATGAAATACACAGAGAATACTTTACACATGGATGTACTTAATTTTGCAGTGAACTCATTTTGGCATACGGAATTCCACCAAGACCAAATTGCCAAAACATCACATCAGTAAATAATCAGTCAGGCAGTACGATGTCATTGACAATGGTACTGGCAGGATATATATCCTCTTCCCCAATTTAATGCAATCCTGGAGTTGGTAAACATAGGTATGCTGGTGTGGGTTGCACAGCCCCCCACTTTGGAGGGTGTGTGGTGGCATAGAACCACTACATATACTATTATATACTTAACCTGTTAACATAAAATCTACAGTATAAGATCAGACTAAGTGGGGGGATACGTTCAACAATAACCCCAATGTGGGTGGCTGTGTCCACAACAACCACACCAAACTATATATACCAACTCCAGATTGGCTGTACAGCTGTACAGTGCAGAAGAGGACATTTACACATCCACTACTAGTTTTGATGGAATGAACTTCCGCAAGATGATTCTTCTGAAACGTTACCTTTTGCCAGGTCATTCTCAGACAAATGATCTCCTGGGGCATATAATTTCTGCAAACGGAAGTAGATCCCTTCACATACACACACACTTACTTTGCAACACTGAGGGTAGAACCCCTACCAAGGTACTTATTGCTACTAATGTGTTTGGACTTAATTTCACAGAACACAGAGCTTTAAGGATGAGGTGTGTCCTGAGTTTCCTGTTAAGTGAAGAACATTGCCAGGCCTTGTACAGTATGGTAATAGGGGATGTACTGGGTGTTAATGAACAGTACATAGTATGACATACTGTCATATACATATTGACAAACACATACAGACCTGGGTTTTGCAGTGCTAACTACCTTGCCAGTGAGTCCATACTGTTAGGGAGTTTTTGCACACAGCACATGCATTATTGGCCTGGATAGAGTAATCAATTACCTGTATGGTTGATGGTAACAGTGGTCCTCATCCAACGGACCTTGGGACATGTACTGGGGGAACCATGGTGTAAAGGCAGTAAACCCAGCACCCACACCTCACATTGGATATTGTACTCACTGAAACCCATGATAATGCTCTGACATACCCACAATCACACATTGACCAGGACTACAATACAAACCCTTGTCTATCTAATCAGTGCTACTACAGGGATATGGAATTATTGCACATGTCACAGGGATAGTAGGGTGAGTGTTGTCATGGCTCTCCTAATGTCAGCAACATCACAATCCCTTGCAATGTATTTGGAGAATGTGCCCTCAGAATGCTGTCTCATACAAATATGCACAGTCAGACACAATTGCACACACACACACACACACACACACACACACACACACACACACACACACACACACACACACACACACACACACACCTACATTTGCCAGGACTCAGAGGGTAACCCACGTCTATCTACCCATTTCTAAAACAGTGTTATGCTAGTACTGCAAGCTCCAGGTAGCCCATAGGGTGAAGAGTGTAACAAGGTACATTTGATGTGAATTACATCAGCAACCATTTCTAAGTATAGCAATGGGGGGTGTAGTGGGTGAGAAGGGCCTCAGAGGATTTTGAATTACAAGTTTACAAACACACAGACACTGTTATACTCAATAATGCATACACACATTTCACAGTACAGAGGTCCATAGGTGTAGGTGTTCCTAGGTGTGTACTAGACTAATGTCCATGTAGAGGTGACAAGAGCAGGGCATGTGAGTACACTGTTACTGTGCCACCTGACAATTGTCAGTAGTCCATCTGTCAAGTGATGCCACATGAGTGAACCCCAGGGTGACAGTTAAAGTCAACATCCACTCCTCTGGTTTTCCCTTGAAGAGGGCCAGTGAGGTGCTCCATTTGACATGTATGCAACATATATTGCATAACATGGCCAGTGTCTGGGTTAGGGACCTGTACTCAAACATATTCTGTAGACTGTGGTAGCCTGTTTGAGGTATCCTTGGCATGTGGTGCATAAAACGTGGGATTTCCTAGCTGTGGCATTCATAAGACAGCTGGGCAAACATGTGTCAGTCAGTCAGAGATTGCCTGTAAGCAGCCAAGATGAATACCTGACATCTGCACATCTGTAAAGAGGACAGACAGAAAGTAGCTAGGCAATAGGTCATGCATTAAAATGAATATTCCGACATATAGACATCTGAAACTGATAAGCCCTCAGTGACATGTCCTAAAACATAGTAGTCTACAGTTAATATCAACATATCAGAACAATATCCAATAGGAGATGCATAAAAACATACTGGTCAAACACCAAGAACACAATAGTCCGTACAAAGAGTCCAGATTTGCAAAGCGGGGGGGGGGGTGCTTCCAGTACTACAATCTGCAATCTACTCTTACTTGGAAAAGCACTGTTAAAAGTGGTAATGTAATGATGCAATACCTGCATGTGTGACTGCATATAACCTGGGATACTACCCAAGTATAAAACACATACAAAGAAAAAAGATTGTGGCACTACCCATGTATACTCGGGTGTTCCATACAGTATACTCACACCACTTGCTACTGTAATGACAGCACATAGAAGCATGTTATGTACATGGAAATAAATACATTAAAGATGCCATTACCCTGCTATTTTATCAGACATGAATGTGATTGATGGTTACCGAGGCTGAGCTATGCTTAGCAGGTGTAAGCATTACTTAAATGTAAATGCTAAGCAGATTTGCTCACTGGTAAGTGAAGCTTACACAATGTAAGCGTCTATACATTAACCATATGTACCAGCGCTTACAGTCACACAAACCCACGCGAACCTGCTTAAAGCTGCTCAAAACTGCTTTAACCACTCTATATCCAACAGTCCTTGTTCTGCCCAGCAACAAAATAAACAGCCCTTGCAGGTTGTGAACCCAGGACCCTGTACACTTTATTCTCAGCAGTTAACCACTAAGCCATCTGAGCTATGAAGATGTCTGTTGTTTTTCAAATATATCATTAAGTACGCATACTGAAAAGTAGTGAAAAACTGTTCTGACTACTACAATTGTTAAGTACTTGTAAGTGAAACAGGTGTTGAGTCAGTCATGTTCTTATATGTAAATATACACATAGATTAATATGGTGGGATACATCTGAGAAGGTATACACAACACTCATGTTTACACATAAAAGGATATATATATATATAGTTATTTTACATTAAGAAGGTTCGTGGTCTGCACTCTTGTGGGAGAAGAGGCTGGACTCTGCCCTTCTGAGCTGGGAATTTCTGGTTAAAGGTTTATAGTGCCTGAATATTTGAACTGTATCTTACTGAAATTGGTTCACCTTGTTTGCTCTAGCATAGACTAGATCCAGGCCTGCTGAATCTAGCTTTGTTTATATGCTTGTTTGTTTGCTTGTTATTTCCCTGGAAGCTAATTCCACCTAATACGCAACTTCTCAGCGCTTCTGTGGATCACTAGTGATATCTGCATTGCTTACTGTACTTATTTCCTTGTTTCACTTGAAAGAAAGTTACTGTTTGTTGTTTTTGCATTTAGTTACTTGTAACACATTGCACTCAAGTTACCTGGCACTTGCTCACTAAAGCAATTATATAAGTCAGCACTAACAATTAAAAGCACTACACCCTCACTCTCCACTGGCCCTTGTTTTCAATTAAGGAATTCCCAATATTATTCTAGCATGTCCAAAGGTCAGTTGTCAATCTTCTCTCTGGTTCAGCTGCTGAATCTGGGAATCTTGAGGCAATGTTATAACTGCCTCATGTACACAGACAACCCTCTCCTCCTCCCACATAACACAAATACTTGCGAGAGATGCAGCTATTTAGCCAAACTGGAAGCTGAGCTCTCTCAACTCAGGACTGGCAAGACCAGACAGGAGGAGAAGGCAACTACACACACCACAAAACCAGCCTCACATAATGCTACCACTCCACTGAATCAAACACATAAACACACAAAGACATACTCGGAGGCTCTGAGTAAAAATTTACCTAAACAGCAGAGGCCTCCAAAGCAGACACCCAAACAACTGCTACCTCAAGACACCCCACAAGCAACACATAAACCACAAAAGCAGTGTGCAAAGCAGTCACAGCCCTTAAGGCCAAATACAACACCAAACATACTTGTCATAGGTGACTCCATAGTCAGACACACTGACGTCCCACTCACCAGGCTGAACAAGGAGAGGGTCACAGTAAGCTGCCTATCGGGCGCTAGAATCCGCCACATAACACAAGCACTCGGGTCACTCCACAGCAAGTACAAATATGACACAGTCATTGTCCATGCTGGTGTGAACGACCTGAGACGTACCTCCCTGGACTACATGAAAAGAGACATAGAGGAGCTCTCTGATTATGTAGCCCAGGCAGGTATGACCCTAACCCTGAGCAGTATCCTTCCTTCACCAAGAATGATGCCACAATATAGAGACAAGATGATCAGCTTTAACAATTGGCTTAATGTCTGGTGTCATTCAAAGGGGATCCAGTGTCTGTCTGCCTGGGATGACATGCTTGACAAGCCACGCTGCTTCACAAGGGACGGCTTGCACCTGTCACCCCTGGGATTCCGGATATTGGCTAAGGCTCTTGCCACCCCCATAGTGCCTTTTTTAGGCAAGGCTCAAATTCTAAACCTACCATCCTAGAAAACAAAAATGGGAAGAAACTGAGGGTAATGCTGCTCAATGCCAGAAGTCTAAATCTCAAAATGCACGCACTCGAGGCCCTTCTCAGTATGGAGAACATTGATGTCTGTGCTGTAACTGAAACCTGGTTCAAGGCTCCTGAGAGCACCCCGGCACTATTAGGTTTTACCTCATATCATGCGTTCCGGCCCCAAAACCCGGACCACACCACAAAAGGAGGGGGTGTATCCATATTCATAAAGGATACCCACACCTCCAGGTTGGTGGCAACGCAAGCTCGGAAACCATCCAGGTGCAACTAACCATAGGCAAAACTGCTCTACAAATTGTAGCATGCTACAGGCCACCCTCTCAAACTCAGGAACCCCACACAGCCTTCCTGAAGACACTGGAGGGTATAAATGTATCTCCAAACACCATCATATTGGGTGACTTCAACTACCCGAATATAGACTGGGAACATTACTCAAGCCCTAACTTTCTAGCCCAACAGTTCCTGGAGTTCATAAATTCAAATGCCATGGAACAGCTAGTCACTGTTCCCACAAGAGGAGAAAATATACTAGATCTCATTGTCACAAACATGGGGACAAAATGCTCCACACCGGAAGTATATCCCTCATTGGTGAGCTCTGATCATAAACTAATCTCACTGGAAATCCACATCCCGCCCCCACCCCAAACAAAAAAGACCATAGTGAAGAACTTCTCTAAAGCAAACTTCACACTACTCAAGACTGGTGTGGTATCCTTCAAGGCCCCTGAGCCAGTGGAAACCACAACCCAAGCTGCGGAAGCCCTTACAAATGCCTTCTATGAACACCTCCAGGACTGCATGGATCAGGCAATCCCAAATAAAACCAAGACTCTTTCCACAAAGGGCAAACGTCCAGTCTGGTGGACCCCAGCCATTAACAAACTTTACAATAAGAGGAGAAAGCTACTGCATGATAGAACAAAATCCATAAAAGGGAAGTCACCCCTGATCATTATTAGTAAAAAAATACGAGCATTCATAAAATCAACTAAGGCCAGTTTTGAGAGAAAAATTGCCATGGATTCAAAGGACAATCATAAGGCCTTTTTCAGCTATGTTAGGAACCTGGGTGGAAACTCCCAGATATGCTCAGAATTAGTCCAAAATGATACAAAAATCACTGAACCCACAGACATTGCCAACATACTGCCAGACAGGTTCAGTGCAAACTTCACCCCCCTCTCCCCCCTAAAGGAGAGATAACTATCCCAGCCGAGTGTAGCCTCCAGTACATCTCAAATGCGCAGGTGAAAGCTGCTCTCTCTAAAGCTAAAAACACAGCATCATTGGGACTGGATGGTGTCCCCGGCTGTGTGCTACACGAGCTAAATGAGGAATTAAACCCGCACATAAGGCAGCTGTTTAATCTCAGCCTTACCACAGGATACGTGCCGAAGGAGTGGCATACGGCAACTGTTGTCCCACTCCACAAAGGCGGCACCTCTACGGACCCTGGTAATTACCGGCCCATAAGCTTAACAAGTCTAGTCTGCAAAGCTATGGAGAGGATCATAATGGAGCTCATAAACAAAGATATAGGGGACTTGCAGACATTGGACCCGACCCAGTTTGGCTTTGTCAAGGGAAGATCATGCCTTTTGAACTTGGTCGACTTCTTCGAAACAGTCACCAAGGCCATTGATGAGGGAAAGGCAGTCCATACAGCCTACCTTGACCTTGCAAAGGCTTTCACACAATACCCCACTGGTGTTCTAGAAAAACTTACCAGCTTAAATGTAAACCCATATGTCACAAGATGGGTTGCAAACTGGCTTAAGGACAGAATCCACAGGGTTAGAGTTGCTGGCGCTGTGTCAGACTCAAGCCGGTCACAAGTGGTGTCCCACAGGGCTCGGTCCTTGGCCCCTATTGTTTGGCATCTACTTCTCAGAAGTACAGGCCAACATGGGAGGACTTTGGCTGACAAAGTTTGCAGACGACTGCAAACTGGGCCATAGTGGAAAGTGCATCGGACACGGATATCCTTCAGAAGGGACTCACGGAAACAGATAGCTGGTGCCAGAGCCATGGCCTGAAGTTAAACGCCAAAAATGTATAGTCATACCCTTCGGGAAAAACAAGGTAACCCCAAGCTACCATATAGGTGGCAATCCACTAAGCACAGAAGGGGTTATCAGGGACCTGGGGACCCAGGTTGACAGTGGACTTTCTTTTGACACTCACATTGCTAAAGTGGTTAGAAAGACCTTCTACATTGCCCACCTGATCATGAAGGGATTCACATCCAGATCTAGTGAGGTCCTTGTTCCCCTGTACTCTTCACTTATCAGACCAATGATCGAGTACAATGCCCCATTCGGGATGTATCTCACCCGACATCTGCAGCAATTGGAGAGACCCCAAAGTTCCTCACCAAAAGGATAAAGGGACTCCAAAATCTGTCATATGCTGCCAGATTGAAGAAACTCCAGCTCTATTCAGTCGCATACCGTCTGCTCAGAGGTGACATGTGCCTGACATACAAGGCCATGTCCAACCCAGAATTAATGGACATGCTCCACCTCAAAAATCCAAATCCACCAAAACCACTAGAGCAAGCGACTTAAACCTTAGCACGGATATAAATAGGACGTGCTGGAGGGATAGATTTATCACTCAGAGACTCCCTATGCTGTGGAATAAAATCCCGGTCCATGTGAGGCAGAGCACCTCGCTGACTCTGTTCAAGAGAAATCTAGACCTGTGGATGGGAGATCGTAGGTTTACCCCGGGAATCATCTCTGTGTCACTGCTGGACAGAGGCACAACAAACTAATGGGCACAGTATTTTTTCATATAAGGGGTGGCGTAAGCCACAAAATTTTGGGCTAGGCTTATAAATGCCTTAGGGCAGATAGCCTAGTATAAACCTATGAACCTATGAACCTATATATATATATATGCCCAGGATTCATGACGCTTGTGCCATGTGCCGGAGTAGCATTGGCAATCTAGCACCAAATATGGCCGCCGAGCGATTCGGGTAAGAGCTGTTTCCATGTACACTACCAGCATACACCAGAGCTGCGCAGCTCCCAGTGCATGTATGCTAATTACCCCATGCGCAGCAGTGTAGCATACAAATTAATGTACATAGCGATTCATGAAGTGGTGCAGGCATAGAGTAAGCATGTAGAAATGTAAACAAAAAAAAAAACGGTTTACATTTTGTCAAACATAAAATCGGAGCCATGAAAGCAGACCAGACTTACGTATTATAATGTTAATATATGCCCATGGCTAAATATTTAGCCAATGGCATAAAACAACATGAACAACATATAAAAAAATAACATTTAATGATATGGTCACACCAACGCAAAGTAAAACCGCAGAGCATCGGTGCGCAAATAGGATCACAAGGAAAATATATTTAGATGTTATAAAACTGTAATGTAATGCAATTCATGATATCCCCATAATAGTCAATGGCATGCATGCTACACCACAACCATGGCGCAAGGGTTGCTAAGGGTCTGTGACAGTGTTCCGTCTGGTAACTAGGAATTACCAACAATGCCATGCAAATGAGTCAAGTAATACTGAATTGCAAATGCCCCACTGGCATAAGGATGTACCACATGGCATAGCGTTACAACACCGAGGAGTGGCCTGGAGGTAAACATGACATCACGAGAGGGGCGCGCCATCATAGCTGTAAGCACATTGGATCTTTGCTAATCCATGTTGCGTGTTGCTAAGCAAAGCCGCAGGATAGGGGTGTGGAAGTAGCCATAGCTTTGCTTAGTTGAGAACACACAAGGTAACTGAAAGTTCATGTGAACGTGTATGAAAACGTGTATGAAACACAGTAAACGGCTGTGCGCGGCACGCACCACAGCTGAAACAGATAGGATACGGGAAGACAATAAGGAAATGCTGTGGCATGGTAATTGGAGTACAAATGAGTAATTAACACCTAGAAACTCACAGTGGGCCATAGACAACAGCTAACAAGGCTGCTAGCAGCTACCTGCAGAACAGGAAAGGTGAGGTGCCGTACAGCAAAGAAAAGAGCACTGTCACAGTAGAACAAAGCAAACTTGCGGTAGATCAGCTACATAACACATTTTCCAACACAATCCTGGGTTGTGGAAGTACAAAACAAGAAATGTGGCAGCTGGATGCATGCCTGACAATGGGAGGGGAATTGAGTTGAAAATAAAAGTAAAGGGCAATAGATGAATCATGGCAGACAAGTGTAAGTCAACACTAAAGGCCACAAAATAGCAGTACCTGCTGTAAAACCAATAATTAAGATACCCTGCAGCTGGAATAGCACAAACACACCCAATTACACCAGCATCATCCATTGCACAATAGTATAAGGTGTGAACCCCACACACACACTTGTGTATTCCCAGACACTCTGCACCATTGGTGTATACAGACGGGGAACTTTTAATATGTTTATGTTAGGGACTTCCATAGCTTTGATTCACCAGCATGTGTTGGAGACTGACAGTGGTGTGGAGGATGATGCTGACAACCGTCTCACGCACTGGAGGCAGAGAAGAGTGTTCAGACCCAGGGTAACCTACCAGGGGCTACATGATCTGGAGATAGTAGAGCATTACTGGGTGGACACAGACATCATACAGCAACTTGTTGAGCTGTGCCAGCCACGCATCAGAGCCAGAAGTAACAGAGTGGAACCCATCCCAGTGGACACGAAGGTATGTGTAAGCTTGAGAATACTAGCCACAGGTACCTTCCAAAGGTCAACTGGGGATATCATGGGAATCTCACAGGCATCAGCATCCAGGGTACTCCACCAGTTCCTGGATGCCATGTTACCACATGCCAATAAGTACATATACTTCCCGCAAATGCAGGAGGAGTTGGCCAGCAATATGCATCTCTTCCACCATGTGGCAGACTACCTGGAGTTACTGGGTGCAATAGACTGCATGCACATACACATCACGTCACCAACCAGTGAGCAGGGTAGACGCTAAATAAACCGCAAGGGATTCCCCTCCATCAACTGCCAGGTTGTGTGCAATGACTATAAAATACACCAACACTTGAGTCCAACAATAATTCAGCTCAACAGCACGCGTATAACAGAATTCACTAAGGGGTGAATGAAAAACGTTGCCAGTTGAATAACTGTATAAAATCCACTTTATTACGACAAGGTTAAGCGCTTTCATCTAATTACATAGACTTCATCAGGTTGTGTGCAATGCTCAGGGCATTATCATGGATGTGTGTGCTGACAGCCCTGGAAGCTATCACGGATCCCACCATCTGGCATGCCTCTCAGCTGTATCAGGTATTTGCCAGGGGGGACATCCCATATGGCGACCTGGTGGGGGATGCTGGCTATGCACTGGAACCATGGATGATGACTCCCATCAGAAATGCACACACAGCCACGTAAGAACGCCATAATGAGGCACACGCAGAAACCAGAATATCATAGAGCACGTGTCTGGGATGCTGAAATCACGGATCTGTTGCTTGGACATATCTGCTGGAGCCTTGCAGTACTCTCCAGGAATGTGTGCCCACATCTTCATAGTATATGCCATGCTACACAATATGATCCTGCAGAAACAGCTGCAGCAGGGACAGAATGGTGAAGGCCCTTACAACCCACCACCATTGACAAGGGAGCCACAGGCACAGGGGGACTCAGACCATGAACACCCTGTGCTAGCCCCAGTTGGCAGACAGAGGCGTGCCCCGTATGCCCATGCCTTGGCAAAGAGGGAACGTATAGCACACACACTGACAGTCTAGGCACTCATGGACTGACACCCTTCCCCACCTGCACACACAGCAAACATGGATAGCACACACACATAACCACCTGTAAATTGTCATGTATAGGTGGTCTACTGTGTGCATCCTACATAGGTAGCCCTCAACTATTGGACACGCAACCACCATTGGCACAAGGTAAGTCAATACCTGAACAGTAAATTAAGCTATCAGCATGTGTCCATACTGTATGTACAGGTTCATAGATACATAGGTAGGTACATGCCCAACCGCCGAGGCCACTCATAAGCATAGGCAAAACATGTCTGCTGTCATCACCCCATCAATAACTAACTGCCCCTCTGTGGAGCAGAGCCACTTGCAGGATACCTGGGGTGTAGCTTCACCACCCACTCTGCAAGGATTCCCTGGAGTGTCAGTGAGGGGTTTTGTATAATGTAATCAGGGATGTCTTTCCAAATAATGTGGAGTATCCCTGACAGGAATCTTCACAGATGTGTACATGTTACATAGTATACCTTAAACACAGCTTGCATATATAGGTAGTTCTCCACAGAATAATAAACATGTGGAACACACAACCACTGAAATGTGTGTTAATTACCCTTGCACTACCAGTGCCTGCTGTGAGATTTAAGATATGATTGCCAGGATTAGAACACACAGCCATGTACACGTTCATCAGAATAACATACCACTAAGCTACCTGAAATGTACCAATGGCAGTTGTGTATACTGACAGGATAAAACACAAAAGGTAGGAATGTGTTGCAATAGGACAAACTGGCATGTACCCAATGAAAGATCTATGTTTTATATATATATATATATATATATATATATATATATATATATATATATATAAAAAATATATATATATATATATATATATATATATATATATATATACATCATCATATATAGAGAGAGAAAGAGGGAGAGAGAGAGAGAGAGAGAGAGAGAGCGAGAGATATGTCGATATATGGGGATATACATATATATGTAGATATATAGATAGGTTAACAACATCTACATAACCATGGAGGTACATATAAATGGGATACCTACCACATACCGACTGCTTTACATACCAACGTGCATAATCTCGAGGCTTAAGGTCCAAAAGAATTCAGTACCAAAACACCAGATGTGCGAGGTGTAATCTCACAACGTTAATGGATAGTTAGTCAGTGCTTCTGGTGTTATGGTTTGGGTAGGTTACTGTGTGAAAGGGTGTTTCTTAGGGCTGTAGTGTGTGTAAGTGTGTGTTCTGTGTATGGTGTGTGTTCTTGGGGGATTGTAATGTGTGGTTGTGGGTTAGCTTTGTGCATCTGTTTGCGTGACCTAGGATGTAGAATATTAAAGTAGGGGGTGGTGTGGGGGGTACAGACACCTACATGGGGGGTATGGGGGGCTTGGCTACCTGCTCATACATAGTGTAGGATGGTTTGTTTGGATGTGTTGGGTAGCAGTGTGTCTGTGTGTGCATGTGTGTGTTCCATGTTTGTGTTACATTCGCGAGTTTCTGTCGATGTCGATAATGTGGGGTATGGGAGCCTGGTCCCGGTACTGTGTGCGTCAGAACACTGTGGTTTCAGGATTCTGTAGCTCTCCCATATACAGTGGTTGAAGTGTTCATATATGTGTATAACATGGACCATAGCAATCATACAATCCACCACTACAAACCTTTATGAACAAAGGATATGGAGAGTATATGCCTATACACTATTACAAATATGTGCTATGGACATGAGTCAATGATAGTGCTACCACCTGTCCCACTTTATGAGGGACACTCCCTCTTTGGGCGGTTGTGTCCTGACCAAATATATTAAACATGGCAACTGTCCTGGGATGGTAGTACATAATTATGTCCCATATGTACTGTAATAGTTGCATACAATAGTTATTTCTGTATCTAAAATATCTACATGTTACAGGAAACAGGATAAGCAACTAAACTGCTACAAGAATAAGCTTATATTTAGGCAAGAAGAGAAAGTTCTATCCCTTGTACTGACTGTGGGTTTCTGTCGGCCTGTAAAATCAGATGTGTGAACCAAACAGGTCCCACTATGGCCATATGAAAAGGTGGCAACCCTAGCCAAAGAGGGTCAGTCACCAACACAACTACGATGACTGCAAATACCTATGACAAAAATACACAGCTATCATGTAGCAACACGTTATTACATTCAGATGTATTACCAAAGGGATTCAAGGACTAATATCACCTGCATGCTATACAGGAACCACATAACAGTGCCTTAATGAATCAGCCTGCAATTACCATTGTATTAGTCCACAAAAGGATAGGTTTCCAAATAGGGAAGGAACCCTCACTCATATAGCGATTATGTATAAAAGCAGTTCCTACACACCTGCATCTGCTAAGAACACCCAGAAACATCACCCCCACACCCAAACATATTACAATAAAAACTGTAATAACATCACAAATCATTCAGACACTGTACAACATCTGCAGAAGCCTTAACATACCTTATCAGCGACACACTAACATGGCCCTATGTGAAATAGCTGCTGTTATACAATGGAACAGCTGCTGATGTAACTGGGTTTGTTTGCACTAATCCCGTTTCAGAGGGTTGTGCGTATACCGGGATGTGTTAGCAATTAGTGAGTAACAGCACAGTATGCTACACTTGTACACCAAATCAAGGATGTCTGGTGAGCACACTGTACACCACATAACAGTGCATGCATAGCCATACGGCCTTGAGCTGGTCAAATATCCTTGCCCGACTTAAACATCTGCATAAGTATCAGGTACAAACAAACCCTGCATAAGTAGCACTGTTCCAAAATATAACAGCTGTACTCACATGTAGAACTAAATCATCTAGCCATTACACACAGTCCACAGGAGTCATGAAGCTAATATATCTCTGTGTGTCTCCATATAGCTGTTGAAATATATCGCAAAAACACATCTAGGCTGTCTCCCTTGAATGTAAGGCAAATGAACAATGTCCAGAAAGAGTACACAGTTATACACCACTGTTGCAATGGTATCGGCTAATGGAGCAGCTGCACAGCTGATGTGCATCTAATTAAATACTTTGGAACAGCAATTGGTGGACAGGATACCACATGTTACCGATATGTAACTAGAAAAGGATGTGTTATCACACATTCAAACCATCCATATATACCAGCGGAACATTACAAAGAACATTGAAAAACAAACTGAAAAGGATTGAATCAACAGTTAACGACACCTCGGGTTACTAATAAGGTATGTAGAACAGTCAGTATGTCTGTGTATGTAGTACTTTTCTGTAGTATTTAAAGTGCACGCAATCCATATAGTGGAAACAGTTATCTTGTAGTGATATATTGTTGAGCATAGTAATGCTTGTAGTATTTGTGTATACTGCTGTAGGTCACAAGGCAAACACTGCATACATCACAAGGGATGCTATATAAGGGCTTTGAACAGAAATACTCCTCATCAGCCGATGTCAGTGGCAGGGCTGGTCCAACAAGTATGTGCTATAACAGGGGATAGTATATGTTGATATATTGTAACTGTCGCCATATGTATGGTTGTATTACAGAGAATAACATGTGGAATGTTGGACCACTGTGCAAGTATGATTTGCATTGTGGGATATTGTGCCAATAACTGTGTAATATACAGTATTGTAAGCAGATATGTATTACAAGCTACATAGCATTACTGTAATGTTAGGCAAACATTAGTTATGTCAATTGGCATTTACAATACACAATAACAGGATACATATGTCTTTTAGTGAGCCGACTGTTTATCAGCATGATGGCAAAGTAAATGGAAGAGCTATTTAACTATCCATGCACATAAGACATGTAATATGTGCAAAGGTAATTACTAGGCTGTCTTACCAAGGGTATCTGTAAGCCTGGCTAGCGTGTGTTGGCTTTCGCCACCCCCATAGGTTGGTTCCCTGTGCCTCTGAATGGCGGAGCCAATAGTTCCCTGTGCCTCTGTCCAGCAGAGCCACTGCAGTGATCCCCGGGGTACATGCCTGTCTCCCATCCACATGTCAAAGTTTCCTTTGAAGAGTGCTCATGAGGGGCCCTGCCTGATGTACATTGGAATCATGTTCCAAAGCATGGGGAGTGTCCGGGTCAGGAATCTATCCGTCCAGCACATCCTACTCATCATTGTAGTTAGGTGTATATCCCTAGAGCATGTGGAGCTCAGGGGCTTCTGTTTAGGTAGATCATATCCAGCAATACAGGGTTGGACATGGGCCTTGTATGTCAAGCAGAGATCACCTGTGATTATGCAATATGCAACTGAGTACAGCTGGAGTTTTGTAGGTTGGGCTGCATAGGTCATCTGTTTGAGGTCAGGAATTCTCTTGGTGTGGTACTGGTGTGGTCTTCCAAGCTGTTGCAGTTGTCTTGTAAGGTATATCCCAAATGGGGTGTTGTATCCTTTAATGGGTTTAATATGGTATGTGTAGAGTCACAATGGCCCCTCTGATCTGGATGCAAACCCAATAGAGATTAGGGGGGCCATGTAGAAGGATATTCCAACCACCTTGTCATTATGGGTATCGAAGGAGAGCTTGCTATCTATTGGGGTTCCCGGATCCCATATTGCCTTTTCTGCATGTAGGGGGATTAGCACCTATGTGGTAGTCCATGGGTAATTAGTTATATCCAAAGGGGATGACTATGCACTTTTAGGCATTCAGCTTGACGCCATGATATTAACACCAGGTATCCGTCTCAGTATGACCCTTCCACAGGGTGACTGTAACAGCTGGGGAAACAAATATGTCCCCTAGTTTGCAGTCATCTGCAAACCTTTTCAGCCAAAGTCCTCCAGTGCTTGTCTGTACGTCACAGAAGTATATACCGAACATGAGGGGTTCTAGGATAGAGCCCTGGGGACACCAGTTGTAATTGGTATACAGTCAGACCTAGGGTATGCAACTCCCACTGTGTGGGTTCTGCCTGTGAGCCACATTGCAAACCATCACATGACGTAGGGGTTAATGTTCAGGCGGATGGGTAGGTTGATAACATTAGAAGGAGGAATGGTGTTGAAAGCCTATGAGAGATCTAGGTAGGCTGTGTGGACCTCCTTACCCTCATTTAATGCCTTGGTAATGGTCTCTAAGAAGTCCACCAGGTTAAGGAGGCATGGTCCGCCCTTAACAATGCCAAACAGGGAGGGGTCAAAGGTTTGGAGGTACCCAATGTCTCTGTGACAGTGATCCATGATGTGCACCATAGCCTTGCAGACCAAGCTAGTCAGGCCTATAGTGAAATAGATCCCGTGGTCCGTTGTGGTGCCACCTTTGTGGAGTGGGATAACTGTTGCTGTGCACCATTCAGGGGGCACTATGCCCGATGTGAGGCTATTATTGAACATGGTGCGTAGGTAAGGAGACAGTACGATCTGAAGTTCGTGTAAAATGCAGCCTGGGATGTTGTCCGGTCCCATGGATGCTGTGATATTGCCTTTAGGGTGTGCATCTTTGAAAGGGATCTTCCAGGATGTTGCCAATATCAATTGTTTCTGTAATGTTCATGCCTTTGTGCTGTAACTCAGAGCAGATCTGGTTGTTGACATTGAGATATTTGACATAGCTATAGAATGCTTTGTGATTGTTATTGGTATTAATTGCGTTATAGTTTTCGTAGCTAGCTTTGGAGGATCTTATAAGGGATCTCACCATCTTACTGAGGCTTGCCAGGGAGCTCCTCCACACATGGTATTGTAGTCTCATTTGCAACAGTGTCTTCCTCCTGTAGTACAATATGTTTATGACAGGGGACTACCAGATTGGTTTAGTTAATTAGGAGTATAGCATCCTGGTTCTGTTTCTGATAGCACGAGCCATGCACTCCTGTAAGTGCTTATAGAGTACATTTGTGTAGGACTCAGCAGTTGTAACAGTACTGTCCATCTGCATGGGTGTCATGACGTCCACCATGCCTGTCTTAAGAAGCATGTAGTTGGCCTTGTAGACATATTATACTGTGGTTCCCTTAATGGGGGGTAGGTATGGGATGTGGATATCAACGGTGTTCAGCACATGGCCTGATTGGACCAACTAGGAGTTAGCTTCACATGTGGAGCACCAGTCACCCATGCTGGTAATGACTAGGTCTAGGATATTGTTGCCCCTGGTGAGTGTGTGGATATGTTGAGTCAGGGCATTGGTGTTTATGAATTCCAGAAACCATTGAGCTAATGTGTTGGTACACGAGTAGTTTTCCCAGTTAATGGTGGGGTAGATTCAGTGAGACTATTGTGATGAGTGTGGTGTTGTGCGAATGTGTTCCTTCTCCACATGACAATCAGGGTCAGGCTTGGTTGGAGAGACCTTTACCTCCAGTTTGGCTAGATGAGTGCATCTCTCACAGGTTGTAGTGTTGGGTGGTAGGTGGAGAGGCTTGTCTGTGTACATGAGGCAATGTGTACATTGTCTCAAGATGTCCAGATTCATCAGATAGACATGTGAGAACACTGGCAGTTGACTCTTGGACATGCCTGAATATAGAACTACATTCACCTAGATAAGTGAGGAAAGTGAGTACAAGAGCTACATTACTCTAAGCAAGTGAGAAAAGTATGTACAAAACATGTTCACCCTTACCTGTGGGTAATGAGGAAGATTGAGTGCTGTAGTAATTATTAGCTTACGTAGTGCTTACAAGTCCTGAACAAGTGCTTAGCATGAATAAGCAATCCAGATAGGGTCTTGGATAACATAAACACATGGCCCCCTCCCCCCATCAGGTACACAAGCATATATCCATGTACACCACAGGGCCCCTGCACCCACAACTATGCAGGTACAAGCTGCACTCAGTCTGCATAGGACCTGGCCACATCTCAGGTTGTATCATACACATATGGCAAAACAAGATGCTCTACACGTACACATCATGTAAAACATAGCTCCATGTCAGGTTGTGTACACATTGAATGGTGCACAACAAAAGGTATCACACCCACAAAGGGGGAGACACCACTGATAATGGGAAGTACTTTACTACTACCCTGCTGAGACTGGGCTGGAAGGCCATGAACCATAATAAATTAAGTGATGTCAGCAGTGTAGATGTAGATGACAGTATGGTTGATGTCACACTGCATATCATAACTTTGCCAGGTCATAGGACATCATCACCTATACTGTGTACCACCTACACTCAGTATACTAGATCTACATTCCTATGTCACAGGAGTGTTTTGCAACAGAACTGCTGGCAAAGCCAACACTACAGAAGGTGTCTGAATAATACGTGATCATCACACCAGTGGCAGCTACATTATGTCAGGGTTAATGAATTTTATTCCCCCTCATTGTAGTCCATACCTCACAGATAAACAGAAGGCATCTGCCTATTGAAGTATGTGAATGACTATGACCTAGGAGCAATAGCTGACTCGCATTGTCACCCCTATGTTAATAACCTTGTACCCATAAACTACCACCTAGGCAGCGGTCAACAGAATGGACACTTGTGTGCGAGGGATGCAGCTGGGCAATTGTCTTTTCTGTGATAGCTACATCACCACACCTGCCGGGTAGTCATATGTGGCAACCCTAATAATGATAGGGTGGCATTCATGAATACAGATATCATTGTCCAGCCATACAGAACACTCAAGTGATCCATATCAGATCACATATTTTCTTTAAGGGGCATTGGCTATGTGCAGATGGCCTACACCAGCCTTCCCATTCCCCATCTCCACTATGTAGCATGATGCATACCCTGAATAAATCCATGTCCAACCCAGTGATGTTGGACATGCAACATGTACTCATCCTGATCTCGAACACATACTTCATGGACATCCACCTACCACATGCTGGACAGATCCTTGTCCCATACACTTGACATAGTCCTGCCATACTATGCATTCCTGTTCGTCAAAGCTGCACATCGCTCCCCTCTCAGACATGGTGTGATAACCGCATGGTAATGCATGGTATATGTATCATTAGCCCTGTGGATAAGTAATGTGGCACTGCTCCACCTGGCCCCACAGACCCACCTGTGGGCTACTGCCAGGTAACCTTTCATCCTATATTCATACATGGCCCATGGCATATAGCCCACTAGTTGACTTTGACTGTACATGCTATAGTTGATATTCATCCCTGCAAATACCATCTGGCTAGCCAGTGTCCCATGCGTATCACATGTGCAACACAGGTGATACATGGCAGGATGTTGAATCACTGTACAGAGCCGTGTAGATGTATATGGCAGAACACATACATGTAAAACCTTATGTGAGCATGTCTGCAGGGTCACAGGTCATGTCTGTTAAGGCAGTTTATGTCCTTATATGTGACTTATATACTGCATCAAGGTTGACTGCATTAATGTGGACACATCCAGCCATGTGCAGATAGGTAGGAACACCAGTACAGGCAAACAGACATGCCCACATCAAGACAGCAACCGCATGGAGTATGAGCAATGTCATCAGGTGACACACACACATAAATGGTGATAATATCCACTCGATATTGAGTGTCACATGTGTGTGACACAAACACGTCAGTGTCATGTAGGTCTGCAAATACAACTATTTAAACTTAATTAATGCGATACACCTGTATGTTCAGTTGTAGCTCTGTATGTCTCTGTGAGTTTCTGTGACCTGTCTCCATCATTATGTCTTCCAGGTATGCAGTGTGCAAGGCTTTCCCCTTTTACACGCTTGGAGGATGAGGCCCTGATCCCATACTTACTCGACAATCATGATATCCTGTTCATCCATGTGCCACAGGATGCACAGCAGTGGGATGCCCTGTGGATGGAACTTCACAGGAGGGTTAATGATGTGGGTGGCCACAACCGCACATACCAGCAGGTGCGTAGACACTGTACAGACCTCCTTGGATGGGTGAAACAGCATGCAAATGCAATCACCAGGGAACAAGGTGCAACAGGTGGTAGACGACCAACCCAGCCTCCACTCACACGTACCGAGGAGCTACTGGCCAACCTGGGGACACCTGCAGAACCACATCCACAAGCCTTAGCCGATATTGTGGAGGTGGGTGTTTCTCAACCACTGAGCCTGGAGTTGCCTAGTAAGTCAGTACTGCACCTATAACAACTATATTCCATATAGTTGCATGTGTCACTGTACAATATGTAATGTAACATCATATGCAAGACATGTATACACACATGCCACATACTATAGTATGCTACTCTGTGTATGCACACATGTGCATACACCATAGTATAGTCTAATGTACTGATGTATGTGTTATGCACATTTCACCCTTTAGCCTTTATACAGGGGGTTGGTTATGCTCATACTGCTGTGTTACTCCTATTTAGGTACCTCTGGCATTCCACTGTGACAGCAGCCCATTGCAGGTGAGAGTATTATTATTTATCAGGAACCGTAATGCACAAATCTATCTGCCATGTGGCCATTTACAACATGTACACACAATTTATGGTCCTGTCACAATATACAGGTCGGACCTGCAATGCATCACAATGACTACCCATGTGCAACACTTGCAAACTATGTGAATCATTTCACCGACATGAATCCTCACAAACTTTATTGCCAGATGTGTTGACAGCTGTGCATACAATGGTGGAGGTGCTGTTCACTTTAGGGATGTACTACAGATCTGATCTACACATGTGGTGAATACAAACAGTACTACACAGTGGGCTGGAGTATGGCCAGCACACACGTTTCACCGGTGTGGATCAGAGCCCTGCTATGAATGTCACACAATGTGATGTGCTATCTTGACATGTCCATGACATCTATTAGCCTGGCTGCTACACTGCCTACCTAATCTAAAAACATGTTCCACATACCACCTGTTAACTGCATAACCCTGTTGTCAGTGGAGCATATATGTCATATGGGACAACACAGACATATTGGATAGATGCCCATCACAATAATTTGGACAACACATGTACACACATGGCCATGGAGGATGGCCAGAGACATGGAGCAACACACACAGTAGACGTGTTGTGCTTGTGTGTATGCCCTGTTGTACAATGACTACTCATGGTTCAACCATGGCCTTTGTATAATGGTCATATTGTAGATGTGGAACACTAGACATCATACAGGCCTGTGCACATCTTGTATAGGCGTAACATCAATCCACCACATAAGATGTGTTGAACATCTTGACGGTGTTGCGACATGACAGCAGTCACCTGTGCAGTATCCACATCAGACCACAGATACAGTACATTCCCATTGCTGGTGTTGGAAATAAATGTCATACTAGCTCCTTGTGTGTGTGTGTGTTTGTGTGTGTGTGTGTGTGTGTGTGTGTGTGTGTGTGTGTGTGTGTGTGTGTGTGTGTGTGTGTGGTACTCAGAAGTCATGTGGGACATGGTGCACCGACGTGTTCGCCATGTCTGGCCATATTTGCCAGGCTGCAGCAATATGGTTGCAGATGTGCAGGGGTGTCATTCGTATACCCATAAGTGACCTGTGTCATAACTTCCACATCATGGTTTAGTGTGCATACACCTCAGTGATGTGGGTCACATTCCACAGTATATATGTATTGTATCTGAACACAGTCATGGCTATGAACCCTGTCTGTAACTCACACTGTATAGCACTATAAGCACCTCGCGATTCCCTGCAATGGCCATGCACATCAGCTAAATGTGAAGTATATCTGTAGGGCGGACAGACAACACTGAATTGGTACACCATTACCCCACTGCATATTTGACAGGACACCATTGTGTTAAACATGTATGCATGTCATTACACAGGTCTGAGATTATCAAGGTCATATGCCACACATCAGGCAGGTGTACTGTTAAGCTGTACTGGTCCACATGGTGTAACACAGGGATGTATGCTAACTACTACTATTATTGCGTAATTTGCATGCCCTCTGCTATGACACATGCATGCTGTTGTGTGCAACCCAGGGATATATGATAACTACCACTATAAATGTCTGCCCTGCATGCCGTCTGCCGTAACACATGCATGTTGCATGCCTTCTGTCATATCCCATGTGTGTGTGTGTGTGTGTCTGTGTGTGTGTCTATTGTATAGATTGTAATGTACAGTTCTTGTCTGCCCTCACAGGTGATGTTGGTGCATAGCCTTCCTGCGGTACATCTGATGTTAGTGTCCCCACAGACTCTAGCAGTGACGATGAACATTTGCTTGGGACACAGGCAGAGTTGTCAGGAGCTGATACTGTGCCATTGGTTGCCATTCCATCTATATCCACCTCATCCCCGCACACAGATCCCATACCTGCACATACCCCATCACCAGTGGCCATAGAGGAAGGACAGTTGACATGTGGTAGCTTGGAACAGAAATGTGTGGGGGCTATGGAAGGTGTACCCGCACACCATGATGTCAGCCAAACTACTGGTGGTGCCCCACACAGGCATGTGGCCAGTACTGCTCATAGGAGGACCTCTGGCCATCATGCTCCTGCACGACAGAGCGCAGCAGCTAGTGTCACCAGACACATATTTCAGGCTGTAATGGAGGCACAGGCACGTGCTGAATGGCGCAACAGATAGCTGCTGTCTGTTCTTTTAACAACACCATCCAGGCAATGGTAAATGCTCAACAGCAGATTGTTGATGCTTTGGATAGACAGTTGGGTGACATGGTTTGAGTCTTTGACTGTGGCATGACAATCCACGAGCATGAGCTGTTTGTGTTGGAACATCTGGTAGGAGTGAGGCATCGGGCACATGGACGTAGGGTTGCTACATCACCTGTGTCAGGTCTAAGTGTACGAGCTACCTCACATGCCCGCTCCCATAGTGGCAGTAGCAGCAGCAGTGCATTTGGTGCTTTGCTGTCCACACCACAACACAGCAGGCAATGTGCATGTAGCCTGGGACAGTCCCAACTGGGACACGGTTCCAGTGGACAAGTGACATCAGACAGTACCCAATCTGCACCTTTGTCTGGTAGCGCCCGTGCAACCTCTGGCAGGCACAGGTCACATGTCTGTGGCCAGACACCGTGAACTGTAAAATCTCACCTGTACAGTCTGCAGCTGTCAATAATACCCCTGTGTAGGTGAGACACATGGGAGAACTGTGTGCATACATACATGCACACATTGGACACATAAGTAGGGCACCGCAACACACATGCATGACATCCACACATGCTCAATTAGATCAAAGGCCCAAACCCATACACATGATGTCATCCAATGGTGCAGCCTAGGCCTCTGGCAAACATTAACACCCTGTGCATATGATGATGCCTGCACCGCATCCCTGACATCCACACCATCAGTGCAGGGACATGTTCATATGGTCTGATGCACAGGGTGAACAGACTAGGATGATATGTGTAGTTTACAAATGTTGAGGACTGTTGACAGGCAGCAGATATACCATGTAGTACAGGTGTACAATACTGTTAACAGTATGTGTCTTGTGTAACAACAGTGCAGGCTAGGCCTCCGACAAACATTAACACCCTGTGCATATAATGATGCCTGTGCCACATCCCTGACATCCACACCATCGGTGCAGAGACATGCTCATATGGTCTGATGCACAGGGTGAACAGACTAGGATGATATGTGCAGTTTACAAATATTGAGGACTGTTGGCAGGCAGCAGATATACCATGTAGTACAGGTGTACAATACTGTTAACAGTATGTGTCTTGTGTAACAACAGTAACTGCATGTTGGTCATGATGTTCTGCTGTCCTCCTTCATGTCTAATTGCATGTACCGGTGGATGTCCGTGTTTGCAGTTAGTGTTCCATATGTCACTGTGGACTACTTACAGGTATGTATGAAGATACCAGCATGCACCGTGTAGCTGTCACATACCAGTGAGAATGTCCCATATTACAAACATGTCTACCATTCCAAGAGCATGATAGCTGTGTATTAAGCTACTATGGCCACAGACGTGACATCTATAAAGGGTGACATCACAGGTACAGTTACATGGAGTGGTGAAGTAAGAGAATGGTCTAGCTGATTACAAGGGTAGAGGCCAGTGGGAAGTGTGATGCCTCATTGGGAATCAGTAATACACATTCCCATGACAGGATGCCAACACACAACTGCACTCACACACTCAGGTATTGACACACATGTATTCAGTGACACAGTAACACACACACACTAATGGCTTCATCGACACAGTAACACACACTTGCACACAGTTGCTACTGGTGGGATGAGGACCCCTGCCTATGTGCAAATAATCATTACAGTACTGTGCATCTACATGACACGCTACAGAGAATACACATGTACAGGTAGTCAGTACGGCCTAAGATCGGGGACATCAACATGAATAGTAGAATGCATTGCCTGGATGGTGGGAGGGGTCTTATTAGTTCAGTATGGTAACATACATCCTCACCCCAGGGACCAGTCAGCCCTACATACACATACTGTGACATTCAGTAATTAATACACCTATGTCATGCAGATAAAGATACCTCACATGTGTGAGATACACACTCCTGCCTATGTCCTGCTTTACACATTGCAGTATGTACAGATGTGTACACTAGTGTACAGGAGAGTAACAATTGAGATGTATTCCCCACAATATGTAGCATATATGGACACACATGCAACCGCACATGCCAGTACTGTGAATCTCAGATCTGCCTAGCTCATGTTATGTATGTCAGACGTAGAGCAGTTTTGCATGTGTTACAAACTGTACTGACGCTTCCTGTGGCAACAGTGCTGATATATGCACTGGGGACGTCATATCTATTAACAGGCGTCAAGTGATTTACCTTTACTGTCACCCTGACCACTGTCTAAGTTGTGTGTTATGTCCTTCAATTAACAAAACCATTGCTTACCAATTACACAGGGTATTGTAGGACCGCTTGTAACACACCTGTGAGCTGTCCACAGCAAACATCCATCTGCAAAGATGCCCCACCACTTAGTTATTTCAACACATCTGTCCATACCTGTGGTACATTTTTCTGTACATTCAGCATATCACCATATACAGTTGGCAATGTTGAGGCTGCATTGCAGCTGCATGATATACTAGGATACATGCCACCTGCATACATCAGAAACTGCCCACGCATGTTATCTGAAAGCACAACACTATGTGTACAGGTGTGTAGGTCCTACAATCCTGACATGTGGTCATGTTTGTAGGCATTGCAATTGGTGGATATGTGTAATGACATACATGACATGTGGACTGTTGTATGTTATGATGGGTGACCAGTACAGAGGGGGTGTTACCTCTGTCAACATTGATATCACACTTTATGTACTGTTAGCATTCAGCAGCCATGGACCTACATTCCATGTGCATGCATGTAATGGCTGTAGCCACCTGTTTTCACAAAGGACTACAACAGCTATGCTATTTACAGGTATGTTGTGTGTGTGGCATGTACATACCCAGGGCAGGTACATCTATGTCATATCCATACATGAGGGTGTATACTGGTGTACAGCAACAGTCATCTGCTAATGGTGGAAAGTACCGAGGGCTCCCTGGTATGTGTACAGCTGAACTGGTCACAGACAGTGGTATCATTGCATTACATAACACATGATGCAAATGTGTCAGTACATGTGTACTTTCTGCAGTTGATGTAGAGCTTAGTATAGCACACAGGTCAAGGGCCACATGGTGGTGTACTCTTCTATGTCATACAACATGTATGGTTGCATGTTTGTGGTCAGAGGGCATGGTGGTGTCTGCAGTTTATATCCAAGAATGCAGCATGTGACACTGTGTCCTGCACATGGCTCATCTGTGATGCCTTTCATGGGGGGACCGGTCAGTACATGTGAGTGGCCTTTATGTATGTGGGTATACCACCTGGAGAGGTCCATACCTGTGTAATGGCCCACATGTCTGGTTCTGAGGTATATGGTGGTAGTGCTAGGTTCTGAGGTATATGGTGGTAGTGCTATTGTGCACTACAGAGACATCAGCCAGGTGTTCCTCACTGCACAGATGTCGGTACTCCCCATTGTTGGATCTACAGTGACCAGCTCTGAATATGGACACGACACAACTAGTACTGGTTAGCATAAGAAAACAATGCAGTTGTCCTGTAGGTGTATGGGAGTTAACCTGTGTTTAGGACATTTGCCTTGGAATGGCACTGTGTGGGTGGATGCGACTTGGGTAATATCCGCATTCCCTTGTATCATGGATGCATGTGATATGTGACAAAGGCCTGCCTACTGTCAGCTATGTCATCCCAGAATGACAGCTGATGTTGTGTAAAAGATCGGTGTCATACATATGTAGAGCTGTGTTCCGGCTAACAATGACAACTACTAACACCAGAGCCCATTACAATGTGTTCTTTACATCTATCTGTAATAGCATGACCACTGTGGCCCTCCATGTTTAGCATCAGAGTGCATCCCAGTCAGCCTTGTGCTACTAGGAGTATGAGCATGCCCAGTATATCCTTGTGTAGATGGACACATAGTAGTGCATTCCGAAAAGCCCTGTGCTACCAAGTGTGTGAGCATGGCCCCTGTGCTACTAAGTGTATGAGCATGCCCAGTATATTCTTGTGTAGATGGATACATAGTGCATTCTGAACAGCCCTGTGCTTCTAAGTGTGTGAGCATGGCCAGTGACACCTAGTGTTGGATATGTGTCTCTGTGTATGGGCATGGCCATTGTAACCCTGTATAGTGGTAGTAGTCGTCTATTCCACAGATGGGCATACTCCATGTCAGGATGGATTCCTACCTTAAGCACACAGGTTCACAGGTATGTACATCTTAACTGCTAGCATCCCTGTTGATGTCCACATTCCCAGATGGTCATAATGACAACCTTGACATGTGTAGTCTGTGTGGCGCGATTCGTAAGTATGTAGTATTGTAATAGTAATCTGTAAATAGACAGGTGTTCCGTACCTGCCACTGGCATGTGTGTGTGTGTGTGTGTGTGTGTGTGTGTGTGTGTGTGTGTGTGTGTGTGTGTCTGTGTGTATGTCTGCCCCCATTTGCCAGTGGACTCTAAATTGCTTTTAGACTGCCCATACTCCATACATTACTTATACCCACCGTTAGCAAGGCTGATGATGTCAGCCATCTACAAATACACCTCTGGGAGTGCTGTGTCCCACTCATCTCTGTAACGCATTCTGTAACTCCGTAATGCTGTAGTGTAATAAAGTAGTTAGGTCGGTGTTCTAGTCCCACATGTGCCGTGTGTGTGTGTGTGTGTGTGTGTGTGTGTGTGTGTGTGTGTGTGTGTGTGTGTGTCCATTTGCCTGAAGACTGAGTAATGCTTTTATACTGCTCACACTCCATACATTTCTTATGCCCACCGTTAGCAAGGTCGATGATGTCACCCATCTACAAATACACCTCTGGGAGTGCTGTGTCCCAGGAATCTTGGTAGCGTGTTCTGTAACTGCGTAATGCTGTAGTGTAATAAAGTAGTTAGGTCGGTGTTATAGTCCCACATTTACTGTGTGTGTGTGTGTGTGTGTGTGTGTGTGTGTGTGTGTGTGTGTGTGTGTGTGTGTGTCCATTTGCCTGAGAACTGAGTAATGCTTTTATACTGCTGACACTCCATACATTTCTTATACCCACCGTTATCAAGGCCGATGATGTCATTCATGTACAAATACACCTCTGGGAGTGCTGTGTCCCAGTAATCTCGGTAGCATGTTCTGTAACTGCGTAATGCTGTAGTGTAGTAAAGTAGTTAGGTCAGTGTTCTAATCCCAGACAAGCCAACTGTGTGTGTGTGTGTGTGTGTGTGTGTGTGTGTGTGTGTGTGTGTGTGTGTGTGTGTGTGTGTGTCTGCCTGCATGAGACAAGTACAGTGCTTTGTAGTATTTGCCGTAGCACATGCCCTAAATGCGCATTGCTGCAGTGTGATACTGTAGGGGTTTGTATACAGGACATGGCAAGTGCGTGTTTGTCTGTCAGAGCCTGTGTAAAGGTGGCAGTGATTGTCTTACCATTGGACTTGTTTGGGAGCGGGTCTTGTAGTTTTCCTATATAGTATCCGACTTATGACACATTGGCCACCTCACGAAGAGTACAGCTGTCAGTCAGTCATGGCACTGTGTTGGCAAGCCATACCCATACATCTGGCAAAAGGGCTGGTGAACTAAGTATGCAGCCCTACTAGTACCCGTTATATGTCCCGCACCCATGTGCCATGCACATACAACCTTGCTTAGGATATCCCACTATGTTGCTAGTAACATGCACATTGAGGACAGACAGTAGGCATGGTGTGACTGCAGTGGCCTGCAGAGGACATGGCACCCTGTACAGTGGTACAATAGGCACATATACGTGGACATTGTGCATTCACTATGATCCACACTGAATGGCTGCAACATATGTGTTGCCATCATATGTGATCCACTAAGGCCAGACAATGCTGTACACGTGCCCTGTATGGACCCATGCAACTGACACCACTGAATACCTGTCCATTCTATCCATGCAGGTGCAGGGATGACCTGCTCACTATAAGCAGGTTTCACCACACCAGGCCAGTATTGGCATATCGGGGTATAACAGACTGTGTACACTACATGCGTCTGTCAAACCAGGTACACCTGTACATGTCACTGTACAGTATTGTGGGACATGCACATCCCAGGCAATGTCCATGTGAAGGACTATCAAACATAGACATGGCATGCAGTGCAAAGCTATGGCCCTACACATTGGTAACCAGGATGTCAGGCCAGATAATGCAATACCCATCTGTGTGGGACATTGCATGCACTACACCCCTGCACTGCGCACCATTGTTGGGTGACCCGATGGCAAGGTTTACCCCTCACCCAGCCTTGTACAGCCATCTTGCACATCCAAACACTACACACCCATGGAACAATGCATACCTGCATGACAGTACTGGCACCCTGTGTCTGCATGTGGGTTGTGATGCTCCCAACCACAGTCACTCCCAGTATAAACCTCATTGGCATACCAACAGTTGTCAAGCACTTTCACATGCCCTAGCCAATAGAACCTCCAGATATTCCCTGTGGTGCATGTGGTCCTGTGCATTACTGCGGTGTGGCAAACTAAGTAGTTACATTGTGTATTTGCCGCCCTGGCAAAGGTGTCAATGCGTGTACATTAGAGTGTGGTGGTGGTGACAATGGCATCTGTTCATGTGGACTGACATGTGTGCCACACCTAATGTATGTCTACTATATCTGTTGCAGATGGCACTCACTCACCTACACACATGTTTTTACAGCACTGCAACATGTCGCCTCTGTGGCACATGTAGTAACATCATGCACATGTAATAGTAATGCGTAGTCAGGGGTTTGCCCCTCTACTATTCAGCGAGTGCCAGATGATGCTTATGGTTAAGTCTCCAAGCCCTTTCCTGGTGTACATTGCCTGTCCCGCACACACACTCTCTGGTGGATGTGAAGGTGTACACCTGCACAGCAGCAGCATGTGTATTGTAACAGATGGAAAAAGGTCAGGTGATGGCCTCTGCACCTTTTGCAGTCCTCCTCTAGCTGATTGCATGTGGTACAACTGTGATGGTGTTCCCATAGCCATCCGCATGATAAACACAGTACACTATCTAGGGAAACATGTTATTATCTGGCCATGACAGTTACTGTGAGTGGTACCTGGATGTGGTGTTCTGTCATGGCATTGCAGATGATATCTGGATCTACCTCAATCATTTGCCACAGTGGGAAATAGCCTAATGACAGGAGGGTGATGTGCCACACAACTACAGCATGTAAGTGTAGCTATGCTGCATTGAGACTGCTGCCTGTTTAACATGTGTGTGGTAATGGCTATTCTGCATGTTAAAATACGGACATGACAGGACTCTGTTCATGAGGGAACCCTATCTGTAGGGCCATCTGTGAACAGGTCAGTGTGTGCAACCATTTGTTTCCTGTGTTACACAATGAACACACTTCCGTGCACAGCAGAAGCATGGTGTGAGGATTGCAGACAGTACATGATGATAGGGATGTGTTACTGCCATTGCATCCCTGACTGGACATGTGTCACATGAGACAGTGGTATGACCGACACTGTGTGGGATTCCCAGTGACAAGCCAATGATGGGCAACTGTTCATAGCTGCGGTCACACATCTACTACACATTGTACAGTTGCCATGCAGTATATATGTATGTGTTGTGCTTCCTCTGCAAATGTACTGTTGCGTTGGGGTGCTGGTGGTATCAATGCATACTGTCGTAGGTAATCCTGTATGCTGTTGTCTATCACTAAGCCATATGTGGGTTTAAAATGCAACACCATAGGCCGAATGGGTTGGTAAGTCCTGGCAGATCCTGCTGTCCCACTTCAGCTGACTATGGCACTGGGCACTAGCACATCTGGGGCCCAGCCATTAACATCAACCTCTGTTGGCTCTGCACAACCTTCTGGTGGTACTACCACTGAGGATGAGGCATGTCCCCCTTGGGAGTGGGACCAGACAGGTACATATATGCTGTTGTGTGGTCCCGGACATGTTGCGTTGGTGGCTCCCTAAGGGGTTACGAAGCCATATATGCCAGTTTAAGGGTGATCACATTTACAGGCTGATGCTGCCCCTCCTGGATAGCCCCCAGCACTGCCTCCTTTGCTGCTGCGTAGGTGTAGTGGCAGTTGCCCATGACTTGAGACCTCCGTCCCACTGTTCCCATGGGCTTTTGAATGCTGAATCCCTATCCAGGGTGTATCCCCCCACACATTTGTCATATACCAACCCTGTATGCTGTCATTTCTGTGCTCCTACCTATCCTCTATGGCCATACCTACACTCCATCCCCAACATCTGACCTTCACTTATGGACACATATGGTCATTTGGCTCCTAGGACATCATCTGCCCTATACAAAGCTGTCCATTACACACACAAGCCCACTGGACACATGAAACCCTTGTAATATGTATCATAACATACTATTGTTATTCTCACCACTGTCCCTCAGGTGCACGGTCCTGGTATGCACATCACTCCTGCATGATCCAGGAACACGTGCGGAGGAGGACCCCATTGTACACAAAACACTACTGGTCCCTCTATGGTTACCCCATTTACCTTTATCATGATGATGATGTTGCACACAGCACATTGCAGGAGTACTGTTCACACATAATGATTGGACAGGTACTGTTGTGTTAATGTACATTACATGCACAGAGTGATGTATACGGCCAATGTACAACTATTTGCTTGTATGACTGACAAATGTTTGTCTGAGGGAGTCTTGTGATCACATAGAGCAACACCACTACATAATACAGGTGTCGCTGGTGTTTCCCGTTTCATTCGTTTGTAATGCTTTGTTGCCACATGGTATGTCCCTGATACATCTCTATATACGTATGTACCTATATGCTGGACATAAACACTCACATGTACATCTACATGATGGGATACATTCCTATACTGTTGAATGACTGCGCTGCATGATATTCTCTGGTTACAGCCTCTTATGCTTGATTAGCCTCTACATTGCTTAACCAATGCAATACTCGCATACTGGTAGCCAAACACGCTTACACCTGCTCTATCCCGCACTTGCTAATGCACCAGCATTGGTGCTTGCATCTGTCACTCACACCCCTGGGTGTGAGAGAGGACCACAATATTACCTTGTGATGCCTATTACATCATACTATATGACTCCAGTATTGAGATTAGCCACCCATTAGGTGACGGCATCGCGTTTGACTGTACAGAATCAGCGGCCTGTCCAGTGACACAATCATATTTGTGTGTACCTCATACAATGTGCTCCCACTTTGTGATACCTATTACATCGGAATACATGAATATAGTATTGGGAATGGCTGCTTATTAGGCGACAGCATGGTGTTTGACTGTACAAAATCAGCGGCCTTTCTGGTGAATCATTCATATTCGTGTGTTCCTCTTAGGCATACCTTGTGATGCCTATCACATCGGACTACATGACTACATTCATAGCTGGCCTTAGGCGTAGGCCAACTAAGCGGCCACCTAGGGCACCGCTTTAGTGGGGGCACTTTTCCAGTATTTATTTGGTGTAGGTATACCAGGATGGGGGCACTGGGTGGTGTGGTGGGGGTGCCATTGTGCCCTCTGCCTAGGGCACCAGTTGACATAAGGCCACTCCTGACTACAGTATCGGGAATGGCTGCCCATTGGGAATGGCTGCCCATTAGGTGACTGCATGGCATTCGACTGTACGGAATCAGCGGCCTGTCCGGTGAATCATTCATAATTGTGTGTTCCTCTTACAATCTGCTCCCACCTTGTAATGCCTATCACATCGGACTACATGACTACAGTATCGGGAATGGCTGCCCATTAGGCGACAGCATGGCATTCGACTGTATGGAATCAGCAGCCTGTCCAGTGAATTAATCATATTTGGGTGTTCCACATACACTCTGCTCCCATCTGGCTGATACATGGGAATCGAGACCCTGCATTACATATAAGTAGTTAGGTTGTGGTAGCCACATCCATCGGATGGGTCATGCTACCGCATACCTATTATAGGTTTGCCACCTTCTCAATTGGCTAAGGTAGGACTTTAGGGTTACCACCTGTCCCACTTTGCGAGGGACACTGTGAAAATAATCAAGACATAGCACATGTCCAGATTATGGGACATTATTATATTCTACGTTTCATTAATAATTGCATACAACAGTTATTTTATATATGACACTTATATATGTTATGTGAAGTAGCATAAGCAATTCAAATGCAACTAGATTAAGCTTTTATTTGTGCAAATAAGTGTAACCCTGTACTATGCATGGTTGTAGGTATGTTTAGTCCTGGAATGTCTGACATTTCTACGGAACATGTCCCACTCTGGCCATTTGGAAAGGTGGCAACCCTATAGGACCTGTATGTAGAGATGTCAGACTTTGCAGGACAACACACCCATAGCCAGTAGAAAGGGGAGTATTTCACTGTTTTGCCTAAACAAAAGGTTACTCTTGTAGCATTATCATTGCTTATATTGTTACCTATAACATTTAGGTGTTTTAGAGGAACATAATTGTTTTATGC
>NC_056744.1:273639386-273726886 GCF_019279795.1 Protopterus annectens
CTCTATGCATGTGTGAGTGGAATAGGGTCAGACAGATATGTAGAGGTAACTGTCTGTATGTACAGACATTTCAACATAACAGGTCTTTGTGAGGAAGAGGCAACAGAATTGCACTCAAGCTAGCTAAGTGTGCAGTGGGATTGTCAGTACTTACAATATGACTCCAGGCCAGAGCACCTGCACTGCAGGCCAGAAGTTTGTGTGCTACAGACATTGGCAGCTGCACTTGTTTCCGCAGTACAGCATTTCCCTGACATTGTCCACATCATTGCCCAGCTGTGCGCTGTAATTAATATTTGACTGGGTTACATGATGTAACACCTTATACAGGGTGACATTCTGCATACCTCTCACCATACCTCTCAGCTTCTTACAGCAAGAAATCTGGACAAACCCATTAATAAAAATGGAACAACGCCCCAGAAATAGGGACATTTTTTTATTATTGCACTTCCAAACTTAGGTGATAGAATAACAGGTGTTGCTTTAGCATGAATTTTCTGAAAGGTATGAAGTCTGAAACTCAAATGCCTGTCATTATTTTCTGACTTAAGTCTTTAATGTTTTGCCACTAATTTGCCAGAAAACCACAATTTTATCAAAAATGGACCAAAAAATATGAGGTAAAAATCTGTATAATCTGTGAAAATCTATACAGTTGAGAGGTATGCCTCTCACTGTACATGTTTTTTCATAATGTCCAGCATTTCCATTTCCAGCATTTGTCCAGCCCACAAACTAATCTTTTAAACCTCTAAGTGCCCTGCTCTATGCAACATCCTTCTCCCCTACACCCCTTCAGAGACCTCTCAGATCTACTCACCAAAACCTAATCGGTGTCCGAAAACCCAATCTTTGGTCAACTTCTGCTATCTTCTTTTTCCTTAACAAAAAAATGGAATTTTCTTCCTTCATCTCTAAGGACCTGTGCAAACTTTGAAAACTTTAAATCTCAGTTACATTCCTACCTTTACTCTAACAGAAAATGCAACTGCATAGACTGGAATGGGATCGGACTGGAATGTCAGCAGGCTGGGTAGCAGCAGCCTGTTCTTGAGGTACTGCAGGAAGGAGTCGCGAGCTTTTAGAGAGTACTGCAGGAAGATTTTGAACTGGGTAGCATGCAGGATGGAGTCACGGGACAAGCTTTTGTAGGCAGCTTCTTTCTTTGAAATGAACGAACTTGGCAGGACAAGCGTCTTTGAAACAGCAGCTTCTTTCTTTGAAACAAACGAGGCAAGGTAGGGCGTGTGTGTGTGTGTGTGTGTGTGTGTGTGTGTGTGTGTGTGTGTGTGTGTGTGTGTGTGTGTGTGCGTGTGTCTGTGCATGTGTGTTTTGAATAATGACAGGCATTTCAATGGCAATGCAAAATGTCAGAACCAAACAAATAACCACAATAGTTTTATAGCTGATTAAATGTTTTAACAGAAAATGTGTTCAGCATTAAAAGGAAAACTCTAATAATACAGTATTGTTTATTTAATTAATGGATCAAAAGAGATAACATAATCATATCATTTTATAAAGATTCATGAGATTGCTTCAATAAAATCAACATACCAGGCTAATATATATTAAAAGAAAAAAAAATATATAGGGAAAATTCATTTCCACTGCCAGATTTTTACACACACATATACACACACATGTATATATATATATATATATATATATATATATATATATATATATATATATATATATATATATATATATATATATATATATATATATATATATATATATATATATATATATATATATACACACACACACACACACACACACACACACACACACACACACACACACACACACACACACACACACACACACAATCTATTCATATGTCTATTTACCTATCTGAGAATATTCTTAGAATTTAGTTCTCATGCTATTTGTAAAGTCAGAATATTTGATCTCTAAATTTCCCATTTGCTGCTTAATCCACATTTCTTAGTTCAGCAATTTGTGCAGAACTACTGCAGGACTCTTTTTACTTTCTGAATTTATATTATTTCAATATATTTATCAGACAAATTACATATTAATTGTTTGTTTTAGCTGTAAAGGCATTTATACACATTTATATGTTATTCAGCTTTTATGTATATGCATTCAGCTTTAACAATGCATTACATATGACACTACATATTTTATTTTCTAACATTTAATGTATAACATATTTACAGATACATTTTTAGTGTTACTGTTTGGTGTAGTACATTATTACAGCATAGGATGAAAACAAATGGGAGCTTAAACATTATTAGAGAAATCTAAGACTTCAGCTGTTATGTTTGATCTCTAAGTATGGCATCAACTTCTTAGAAATTATAATAAAAAACAAAATTAGATGTTAAACTTTTTATTCATCTGCATAAAGTACAGCTATTTGAGAATATACTAACTTATAATATTATAAGTTTGAATAATAGGTTCCCTGTACTCAGCCATAACAAACCTTTGAGGTAAAGGATTGCTGATGCAGAAATGTAAAACCTGACTAGGATATTAGCTACAGGTACATGTAAGTTGCCTTGCATGATCTTTTTCTGCAGTCTCAGGCTGTGGCCATTAATGGGAATATGGCAATAAAATAAAGCAGCTTTTCTCAAAATGTGAGTCCAGGCTCATAGAGAATATGCAAACCTCTTCCTGTACAAACTCAAGCTTGAAAATGTTGTTTATTCAAAACTATGGAAACAAGTGAAATGCAGAAAGTTAACAGTCAATGAATATAGTTTTGACTGTAAATTTGCTGCAAAAGAATATCTCTTATTTCTCCGTATCTTAGTTATTTCAAGTATGAGTATCTATGTGTGTGTATGGGGGTGGGGTGAAAATCTGTTTCTGTACTGTGCAATGTTTTCTTTTTTTTTTGTTTTGTGGTATTGGGAGACCCCAGATCATTTTTTTTCTTATCTAGGGAAGACTAGTTGAAGACATTTCTGTGGTTTGAGGTAAGCTCACAATGACACGGTCAAATAATCTGTGAACTAACTGAAAAGCACAGGAAGGCCTACACAACTTTTTTTTTTTCTCTGTGCAGGAAATTATAAACATAGATACTGTACCAATGAATTATCTCTGATAAGGTTTTAGGAGCCTCAAAAACCTATGCCTTCCTGTTCAGCCACAAAGTGAGACAGGAAGTCAAACAGAACAATAGAAATGTTGCAGTACAATAAATAATATGCTACATTCAGATGTCATCAAAACACTCATAACAGTGAAATACCCTTCAAAACTATCAAAGTAAATATGTTGCAATATAACCAATGAAAATTACAGTTCAGTATTCATTAGAACATTCATAGGAATAGTATTTTTCAATATCAGAATAATCAAAACAGTGCAATCAAATTCAGAAGAGTATAAGTGCTAATGCTGCTGTACAATCAATGGAACAGTACATTAAGTTGTTATCAGAACATTCAAAGAAACAGTAGTGACATAAGAACAATCAAAAAGCCAGAATGTACAAACATAAAATACATTGTATGCATACTTCCTGGGATTCAGAATGGCTCAGTATAGTACAGAAAGCCTTTATGTCAGAAGTTTACACATTGTGCTAAGTCTTTCTGATTCTGAGATCTCTCAACCTCTGAAGTTTTCCCCTTTGTGGGGACCTTAGCATGGACACTGGTCTCATGGGTGATGCTCTATGCTAATGCAGTAGTTCTGGGGAGTAGCTAATGTTAGTTAGCCATGTGCGCTCCCTCAGAAAGGTTTGTAAGTCCACAATTACTCAGTTGAACAATTCAACTGTGTTGGCCATGGTGGTGCAGGGGTTAGCATTGTCACCTCCAAGCAAGAGGTTTGATTCTTGACTTGAGTGCCTTCTGTGTGGAGTCTGCATGTTCTCCTCATGGTCAAGTGATGTTTAAAGACATGCACATAGGTGAGTGTGTGATTGGGTGTGCCTTCCTTGGTGGTTGGGCTGACAACTCGCCACTGAAAAAATCTAGTGCCAATCATTAGTGGACTGGAGTTCTGCTGTGGCGACCCCTAACTGGGACAATACATTACTTTTACAGGCATTTGAATTTCAGACTTCATATTCTTCAGAAAGTACATCGTAACACGAAACCTTTTATTCTAGCCATGTTCTGTTTATAACATTAATATTTGAAATGTGTCACTATTTTGGGGCTGTATTCCTCCATTATTGGCTTTGTCCATTTTTTTTTGTGCTGAGAGGTTGAAAGTTATGGTGAGAACTGAATTAATTGAATATGTTTAGGGAGCTGTAGTCCCCCATTATTGGCTTTGTCTAGGTGTTTTGTGCTAAGAGATTGAGAGCTATGATAAGAACTGAATTCACTAAGTGTTAGCCATTTAAGTTTCAGTCTACCTGTCTTTCACAAAACAGCTAATTTGGTATTGTGGTGTGTTTCTCTGACTATGGTGTGTAGGGTCCCATGTTCAAGACTTGGTAGTGAAATGCATGGTGGTAACGCTGCATTTTATTCCAGCAACTTTCCAAGATTGTACAAGCAATGTTTAAAACGTGTCCCTAGTATTTCAGCTTTTGTCCCCCACCCAATACATTTTGGCTTTTTCCAGACTTCTTGTGCTTCACAGTTGAGAGATACAGTTGAGTGTCAAGTGGATTTTACAAGGAACTGAGTGCTTGAAGAGAAGTTTAATGCTGCTTATGTAGAGTCGGCTTGCATTCTTAATAGCACAACAGGTAGTGTGTTTGCTTTTTATGCAGATGTTTGTGGGTTCTATTCCCACAGTATATAGATGAATTGCTGATACTGTACTGTGTTGTACTTTTAAAGGGGGTGGATGTTGCAGTCCTGTGAATGTCCTCTTTGGTGGAGATACCTAGTAACGATGAACCTATTATCAGTTTGCCAGCCATTCCCTGTTGCAGTATTACTAGCTTATCATTTTTTATTGCAACATAGGCAATTTATTCCTCAACAGCAACAGGCACTTTATTTGTAGATGAAACAATGAAATATAAAGTTATTTCCTAGCAGCAACCTCTTCATTAGTTACAGATCTCTTTAATGTGGAATTATTTAGATGACTTTTACTTCTGCAGAGATTGTGCATATTTACTGATACTGGTGGATTGTAAAAGTCTGAGTAGACTTTTATGATGGAAATGTTCTGAACTGGGCAGTTTTGTCATTATTAGTGCATGCAGTTTGTTTTATTGTTTACTGGAAAAATGTTCAAAACAATAAATTTAAAATGCCCTCTAACAGCTGTATTGTATTACATGAGGAGTATAATTTAATACAATCAGGAAGGTGTATCAAAAACACATGTATGTTTCCTGTGCAAGGGGCCTATGATTTGAAAACAGCCCAAAGTTAATCTTTATTTGCCACTGGCCAGATGTATTTTCTTTGAATGTGGGTTTCAATGCTGTTTCAATGAATGTGAGTTTCAAGGGCAGAGAAGTTTTAATGCTAAGTCTATTTTCATTGCGAGACTGCATTGCTTTGTTTAGCAGATTTCTATTAGTGTTTGTGCTGTGAAATGTAAAATAAAACTTTTAAATGAAATCCAAATAAGTAAAGCAGTATGCACATTACAGTGTCAATGGTAAATGGGGTGAAATAGCCAAGTCATGGTACATTGGAATAGCTGCAGGGGGGAAGGCCTCATTCGAACATGATTTTGTGAGGAGGGGAAGGGTGGCAAACTCAGCCAGCCCCAGTTGAACTATACCTTTTAACTGTCTAGATTTTTCCAGAATGAATACATTTTTGCTTCTTATTTTTGGTTTGTTCCTCATAAAATTTGTGTTTTTCTGGCAGATCATTTTGGAATGAAGTCACTAAATAATGACAGACATTGTGTTTCAGACTTCATACTCTTCAGAAAAATGCATGCTAAAGCAAGACCTGTTCTTCTGTCAATTGACTATGTTTATACAAGAGCAACTTTTAGTACTGTTCGCATGTTCCACCAATATATTTGGCCTTGTCCAAATTTCCCATGTTAAGAAGATGAGAGGCATGCGCAAATAAATCACTTTACAGAATTAGGTATCTCCAAAAATCTCAACTGTCCCAGATTTTGGCTCAAAATATTGTACTTCCCTTAATAATCCCTCTGCAAAATCATGGCAAATTTGGGAGAAAACGTGGAAGGTTTATAATTAATAAATAATTGTAATGATCAGTTATCCTTTAAAGGATTTACTGCTCCACATTGCTAGAGTTAGCGTGGTGATTTCTATCGGGAAGTTTGGAAGTTTTGTCATTTGAAGAGTGATTTAGTGAAAGGTTTCCTTTCACCATATTATCCTGTTGGTGCATACCGTTTCAGTTTTGGTTTTTGGCCGTTTCACACCAGCACCCGCTGCTGTTTGGATTACTCTTTATTGTTTTCGCTGGTGTGACATCCTATGCTCGGGGGTTACATTTGACTCAGTTTTATACTGTTAAGGAATTACCAACATTGAAGGCATTTTTGTTGTTGCCATGCAGAGAATATTTACATAACTGGATAGTGCGTATAAGCCTTACGCATTGAAATGCATATGACAGTATTTGTAATAAAGGACAGGATTACAGTGTTTTCAGAAGCTCATTAGATTTGTTGGAGACTTCCTTCATCTTTGCAGGCTTTACCTGGAAAATAAACAGACTGCCAGTCTATCATGTGTGGTCCATAACCTGTGCAGTAATAATGCTTTAAGTAATTTATCTTGAACTTGTTTCTTGTTTGCTGTTCATTTTTTCTTTGATCATGTTTTCCACATGAAACAAGTAAATAGTTGTTGTCAGGCAGCAGGCCTTTTTTGGATAAGAAACATTTTTACAAGTAGGGGTATTGCTTCTTTCAGCATGTTACTTGGTACTTTTAAAAAGCTAAATATAAATTATAATTAGAACTGCAGTGCAAGGAGAAGTGGTTTGAGATGAATGCTGTTTGTATTTTTATACCTGATTTTGACTGGCATTCCAGTAATGTACTTATAAAATAATTTATTTTTTCATGCCTTACAACCTTTTTGTTTCCATCTAGATATTAAGTAAGCTGCCATGTAGCCAATGCATTGAAATATTTTTTCTTCTACAGTTCATTTTGTATTGATTGGACTCTCATAATGAGGGTTTGGCAGTGGCACCCAGGGCGGCGCATTTAATTAAAGTCCCAATTTTTGCATTTTTTAGCATAGCCCCACCCGCTTCTAGTTGGCCACACCCTTTCTTGTTGGCCCCACCCATTCAGCTGTCTCCCGCAGCCCCCCTTTGATTTGAAGTCACCAGCTGCCACTGTCTATAGGCTACCACACACATGTACATATTGTAAATATCAAATTTGTACCATGTACCTAAGAATTTACACCTTCTCTCTAGCATGAAACATAATTGTAAATTGTTCTTCTTTTCTATATTGTATCTGTATCTAAACTTTGTAACATGGAGCTTTTCTCCTCAGGTCTCCAATGAAAACAGGCTCCCTGAGCCCAGTGGACATCCCCGGTCATCAAACTGGAAATAAATAAATAAATAAATAAATAAATAATAAATTTCACCCCATATGTCTGGCCTGTTCCACATACATTTGTGGTGTTCCAGTAAAATGCTGTATAAAGCAGTCAGTGAATAGTACTAACTATAGACACGCATTTGAGTATTGGACTTTATATCCTTCAGATATGCTGTACTGATGCAACTCGCTTTCATACTTGCCATGTTCTAGATGAATTAGAGCATCTGAATGTTTGCTTCTACTTTTGGCCCATTGTCCTCCCATTATCTCTGGCTTTGTCCGGCTTTCATGCAGTAATAGATTGAGGGGTATGATAGACTGTTGGGGCACCACTATATGACTACTTCAGTGCAAAAGATGTGGATACTACCAGAATCAAACCATCAACACCATCACCCATGCTAATGTCCCTAGTCTACTGAGGCACCCAGGCTTCCGGACAGGGATGTTTCATTATAAACATGATCAACAGCAAACAGATACCCTGCATCATGTGAGACATAGAACATGTGGCCAGGTTCTACGACACAGCCCTGGAACTGGCTGATCTGATAATATATCATTGCAGATTTACTGTTGCAGCAGATGTATGGGTACACAGATATGTTGGTGTTGGAGGATGGCCAGCCCATGCTCTGCTAGCACAGACAGTTGTGCAACTGTTGTGTGACCACACTGTTGGTCATCTCCCTTGAATAATATAGTGGACTTTTCAGCCATGTGGCCTAGTGTATATTATGGAGCACATACTATTGGACAGAGCATCTGTTGTCCCAAGTGGTGGTTAGATCTTTCTAAGTAGCCCAATAGCCAGCTATATTCCCTTGCATACAGGCAGTAGGTCCATATATATGCTAACATATGCTAGTACCCTTTAAAAGTGGTGAATAGGTCTGTGACTTACCTTGCAAATGCATCAATTGACAGACCTGTAGTTTGGGGCTGACTCTGTCTGATACATGCAGTACACAGCCAACACATGGTTAGATACAGTTTGTGTGGACTGGCTGGCATAATTTTTACTAATATGTATGCGAGTAAGAGTAAGTTGTCAGTCCCTAGGGCCCTAGGTTGTCAGTGCAAGTGCTATGCATTGTCTCTTGGCCAAGGCCAGGGCATACTGGGCATACCTACATCTGTCTACAGGGACAAACTCAGGAGTTTCCTCCTCAGAGTCCCCTGTGGGTGTGGCTGTGGTGACCTAGGCATTTGTGGGTGCCTGTGTATCCCTTCCCTTTGCTGATCCTGCTGCAGCTGTTTTAGCTGGATCATATTGTGTACCATGGCACATACTGTGAACATGTGTGCATATGTGGCTGGAGGGTACTGCAGGGATATACCAGATATATCGAGGCACCAGAACCATGATATCAGCAGCCCAAACATATGCTCTATGATGTTCCTACTTTATGCATGTGCCTCATTGTGTCATTCTTCATTGGGTGGGTGTGCATTTCTGATGGGTATCATCATCCACAGTTCCAGTGTGTAGCCAGCATCTCCCAGTAAATGCCCGTGTGGATGTTGTCCTTAGCAAATATCTGGTAAGCTGTGATGCATGCCAGATATGGGAGTCATGATAACTGTCAGGGCTGCCAGCATACACATTCATGATAATGTCCTGGGCATTGCACACAACCTGGCACTTGATGGAGTGATACCCCTTGCTGTTGACATGGCTTCTACCTTCCTCACTGGGTGGTGCCTTGATGTGTACATGAGTGCAATCTATGGCATCCAGTACCTCAGGGTAGTATGCTACATAGTAGAAGTGTTGCATACTGCTGACTCTCACCTCAGGGGTGAGGGGAAAATAAATGTGCTCACTGGCATTTAGTAGCATGGCATCCAGGAACTGATGGATTACCCTGGATGCTGATGCCTGTGAGACCACCCCATCATATCCCCAGTTGGATTTGGAAAGTACCTGTAGCTATTATCCTAAGAGCTACATATTATACCGTTATTTCTACTGGGATGGGTTCCCCTCTGTTGGCTCTGGGTCTGAGTTTAGGTTGGCAGAGCTCAGTGAGTTCTTGTAGTATGTCTCTGTCCACCCTGTAGTGCTGTACAATCTCCAGCGCATGTAGCTCCTGATAGGTTACCCTGGGCATGAACACTCTTCTCCTTCTCTTTCTAGGCCTATAGTCAGCAGCAGCAGCAGCAGTATTGACTTCAGCATATAGCACATACATATCTAGCAGACCTGTAGCAGCCCATAGCATTCCTTCAGTTAAAACTTCCAAGCCTGTACTCCACTGGTGCAGAGTATGGGGTGAAATCAGATTGTAGGGTGTATGCAACCTTTATTGTGCTCTGCTGTAGGTGCAGCATGTATGATTGGCTACCTATGATGCATCCCGACTGCCAAGTACATCATTAAGACTGTTAACAGCCCTAGTTAAGTGAAACAGAGGTCATCAGTAATTAAAATATCATTGCCTTTTTCAGACTATTTTTTTTTTGAACAGCCTTCCTCACTCAGCACTGTGGAGCACAGTGCAAACACATGCCACAAAGGTAAACAGTGCTCAACACTCCGTGTGCTCACCCCCATGAAAGGTCACACTCAGCATGGTGGCATGCCCTGTAAACCTGCTCAAACCCGATGAAGCATGTGGCCTGAAGGTAAACAAAAGCTTAGCAGTCAGTGTACGCACCCCCATGCTCAGCAGGGCACTGTTCCACACAAACAGGTGCCGCTGAACTCCAATGAGCTTAAAAATCCTCAGACACACCCCCTTTGATGTCAGCTACATCTTCTGTGGACTCCAACACAGTTCTCTGCCTACATGGATAGGATCTGTGGACATGGATACCCATCTGTGCTATTCAGTAACCTCAGCTCATTTGCATAGAGATCTGTCCACAGGACATGGAAATAACACGGTTCCAGGCACTCCCACCTTAGCATCAGAGCAATTCCACCATTGTAAATACTCCATGCAGGGTCCTATAATTCATTACTGTCACATGCTACTAAATTTTGTTTTTACACTTTTTAATTTTTTTTTTTTTTACATAAAGAAAGTTTGTGCACTGTGTCACACTGTGCAGACATACCCAGATTATAAAAAAATTAAATTATTTTCCATACAGTTTTGGACAAACAGTGGATAGTTTTGCACATATCTGTCTCTGCTATGCTATTTCTACCCATCTTTTTTTTTTCTCATTTGTTAACCGGGTTGGTCAACTGAGCACATTGCCCATTTTCAGTAGAGACCCAAGGAGAAAAGCTCCAATAAAATTATTATTTACATATTAAAACAGAAGTAAGTATTAACAGCATAGCATACAGTATACAAAAATACAATAGTTGATAGCCAATACAGAGATGACAGAGAAATATTTAGTAATGCATATAGTACAAGAAGGATCATGCAATTATCAGTTAGGAATTTCAGAGATTAGGTAAATTTGACAGAAAGAGAAAATTATAGAGCAAGAGAATGGTCAGGTAGGATTCTGGCATGGGCAGATTCAATTTTTCTGGAAAAATAGTTTCAGTTCTTTTTTGAAGCTTGTTGCTTGAGTGATGTTTCACAGGTTAGAGGGTAGGTTACTCAAGATTTTTGTTATTAATAATGTATATAGGTGATTGCCAATGCTCAATGTAGGTGTATATGTTTCAATGAGAAGTTTCTTTGAGCTGTGGAGGGGATGAAGGCGGGAATAGTATGAAACTAGGTTGGCAAGAGAGGGGCATATGGTGGGTTTGCTTAGTATAAGGCGGGTTAGATGTAGCTGGGACAGTTTTATGTGATGGGAGAATTCAAGCCATTGTAGCTTGTGGAGGGCTAAAGAGTGGTGGGTTGGGTTAGTAAGGTTGACTGCAAATTTGGCAATTTTATTGTAGGTCTGTTCTAGTCTGGAGAGTAAACAGGACTCAGGGTTGGTGAGAACTGGTGAACCATAGAGAAGGCAAGCAGGGCATGTCTAGAATCCACAGAGAGGTTTTTTGAGTTGTGGTATAACATACCAATTTTTGGTTCATTTTTATTTATTGCTTGGTGAATGTGCAAGTCAAAATGTTGTTGATCATCAATAGTTATTCCTAGTAATTTAGTGCGAGTGTCTACATTGATTATGACGTTATTTGGTGAAGAGATTGAGAAGGTAGCCTTGAGGTGGTCATTGTTTTTAGGAAAAAAGAGAAATAGGTTTGTTGTTTGAGGATTTAGGATAAGCTGATCCTTTTTTAGCCAATTTTCAATGAGATGGAAGGATTGTTGAGTGTATGTCTGAAGAAGTGAGACTGAGTTTGAGGATGTGATCAGGGTGGAATCGTCAGTGTACTGTATGAGGCTAGCGAGGGTGATGGAGCAGTGGAGGTCATTAATAAAGATGTTGAAGAAAAGGGGTCCAAGAAAGGAACCACGGTGTACACTAGTGTTTATAGGTAAGTACCTGTCCTTTTATAGCCCCCGTTATTTTTTTTTTACATTCTGTACACAGAATTTTTCAGTGTACACTACATTCAACAACATGGGGTCAGCAGGATTGTCTATTTGCTTCCTGGATCACTCTACCTCCCTCATTTGCATGCATTTCAACTGCTTATCAGGTGATTTGCATGCCACGGATACTTCTGTGTAAGCACCGCCAAGCTCTGTTTACTGGATTGCAAATCTAAATAACAAAAAAGCACCCAAGAAAAAATGCACGAGGAGGAGGACTCCAAATTCAAAGTTTTTAGCGTAGTCAAAGTTGAATGTTTGCTATTCATCTAACAGACTTCTTCAGAAACAAAACATCAAAAACATGTCAATACACATTTAAATAGTCCATCCAATTGATGTTTTGTTTCTGAAGAGGTCTGTTAGACGAATAGAGAACATTCAACTTTGACTACGCTAAAAACTTTGAATCTGGAGTCCTCCTCGTGCATTTTTTCTTGGGTGCTTTTTGGTTCTTTGGTTTTATAGTTGCACCTTTGCCTGGTTTACTATGTTCTTTGGTTGGAATGCAAATCTGCCACTATGCCTACACAGAAAAAAAAATCCATGTAGGCTTTATTAAATTCTCTCCATGGTTATCCTGCTTCTCCCATCCTTCCCTTTCTTGCTCTCTATTGCAAGCACTTTATTTTGCACAGCATGATAGAGTAATAATTAGGAAATACTTGAGTAGGACACTATAAAGATGGTCCTAAATGCCCCATCAACCAAATTTGTAGTATGTTTTTCTCCAGCTATCTCTTTCTCTCTCTTTCATCACTCTTTCTGTCTCATCATGTTTTACTGTTGCATATTTATTAGGCTAATGTATGTAATATTCATCTTACTGGATTTTACTTTTAGCATTATTGTGATAAAGCCTAATGCCTACATCCTTCCTTAATTCAATAAGCAGTTACTGTCCCTTCAATTGTGTAATTTTAACTTTGTGAAGTAGGTGTTCATTTATGATGTGCTGGGATAATGCTCATGTCTACAGACTGATACTACAAAGTGTCAAAGGTTCTAATCCAGAATTATGTCAAACTGATATTGACTGGTTTTGTAAGACTATTTTATATCTAGCTGTTACCTACATATTGTAATGAACCATCATGATTCTGTTTTTGTCATAATCTACTTGGTCCCTCCCCCATCTCTCTATACTCTATTCTCTTATCAGTCTGAGTCCTCAGCATTTGCACAATGCCTGTAATTGAGCAGCAATACTATATGATGATAATGGCAGTTCACTTCTAATGGTAACACCTTGCAAGTTTTTGCCTTCAGTCATATTAATCTGATGCTCTTCATGCTACTGTACTTTGCTTCAATGCACTATAAAACAGGCTGATCGCACTATGAAGAGACAGTTCATATCATGTCTTCAAAAGGCTGCAGAGCGCAATGTACACCATATGGGCTTTTAAAATTGTATGTAGTGTCATGAGGAATAGTGTCCACTAAATTACTTGCTTCATACTCTTTCCTTACTCCAGGTTTCCACCAGTATTAATGTTCTTAGTCCCTTATGAGTTTCATATTAATTTCCAAAATGCTATCTTCCCAAAAATTACTACAGGACATTTGGTACAATCAAGGCTTTATGTGTTTATTATTGATGAATTGACTTTTCATTACTCAACTATAGCATACAAACATGTACAAATTCATGACAGCAATTGCAACATGCTTCAGATAAACGCACAGTCACAAGATTTGAGGGTTGTTAATGCATAATGTACTGCAAGTGCCATGACTAATGTTAAAATAATGACACAATAAACATTAGGATAACACGTATCAGTTCTGGATTTGATCACAATCAGACCTGTTTGCCTCACTATAACTCCTCTTTGCACAAAAGATGACATGGAGCACCACTAACTACTGATAATTCCCTTTCTATGTTCATCACCTCAATATATTACTATGCATGCACTAATAGTATGCCATCAGCTGTCTAAATGAGGTTGTCAGTTCTGCACTTCAAGAAAAGAGTTTAAAAAAAAAATAAAAATATTGTTAGTAGTTTGTATTAGTTCTGCGTGTGGTAATGGACTGTTCCCCTCAAGATATTTGGATTAACTGTGATGTTGACTGAAATCTTCATTCTGTAAAGTTATGTCTCCATTCCAAAACTTTACACTTGGAAATCTGCAATGGTATGGAATCTTTAAACAAATACTCCATCAGTTGTTTACAGCAGTGCCTTTCTGACCTGTCTGTTTGTATTTACACTGTACACTGTCCAAGCATGAGCAAATAGCATTGATAATGACACAACAAATGATTACTGTTTGAATACAATCCTCCCAAGCTGACAGTCATGACTGTTTGTTTGTCAATTTGCTATTCACAAGTATGATTGTCATCAAAACACTATCACATAAAACAGCTACATGACACTCTAGTTACCACAATGTACATGAATGGCAGCATAGATAAGATATGTGAGCAGTAAGTAATTACCTGTTATCAGTGCCTTGCTGTTACTCCTGCCTATCAACACATATGCCTATTCACCCAAACTTATTATACACTCTAGCTTCTCTGCAACACACTGATGTGGTAGTCCTTACAAATGTGCATTGCCACACATTTAAAGTCAGACTTCTGCTGTGGCACTTGCAGTTAATACAGTGTCCTCTAAACCGTGTAATTACATAGATACGTGGTTAAAATTTAACAGCGGTGAAACTGTGTCTGTATCTCTAGTGTAAGGTAAGCACAAATCCAACAACAGAAGTGTTGTATCTACTTCCATTCAGCTGTTACCATACTCTATAGATTGTGTAGATGTAGATAGGTAGGTGGTTCAAATCTAGTATTGTTTAAATAGTATGACTAGTTGTACAGTCATGTACAGCCGACTCTGCAACAACACCCATTAAGTATGCTTCCACTTAGGAGACATATTTTCAGTGCAGAAGACTACCCTACAAACATTTTGCATTCCCAGGCAAAACCCAGTTTTGGAAACACAATGATTACATAATGCTTTCAAAACTGCACTATATTGAAGTTGTAATACCACTTCTCCTGTGCCACTTGCTGTTGATACTGTGCTCCCTAGACTGTGTAAATAGATACATAGGTGGTTTGAATCCAACAATAACTGAATACTGTAAGTGTGTACCACTTTGTCATGCTGTGTATAAAAGGAATCAAATACATACAATGTTATTGTGCTCTTTCACCATTTTCTTTCCTTTTTAGCAGAAATATCAACCTACTAAACAGTGATGATGGCATCCTTTAAAATGTGCACTGTCAAAGTTGTAAAGCAACATCTCTTGTGGTGCTTGTGATTAACATGATGCTCTTTTGCTTGTGATCATTAGGTAGTCAGTTCAAATCCAGCCATTACTTCTTAGACATAGTTGTGACTATAACTGAAGGCAACAAACTTGTCACCCACCTGTCTGCTGTATACATGTATAGCTTGGGATCAGTTTTATAAGAAGCTCTGTTCATTTTTTCACAGAAAAAATGCTTGGTCGATATTGATGAAATATGCCTTTTCTAATATCAGTAATATGCCTTCTGCTGTGGTGTGAGGAAATGAAATGATATTCTATATGTTGCCTTAGTAAGCTATAGATTTGAATCCATGATTATATACAGATTGTGCATGATGGGGAGACTACTGTCATAGTAAAAAGTGTGTTATACATCATGTGTATTTGGGGATACAAAGCATCAAGCAATATTCTTTGACAACAAGACTTATCACACCACTCTTTTAACCAAATTATAGGCACATATAGGCCTTACAGCAATACCATTATGTAATGGCTTCAAATGCAGAAATATCTAACAATTGTAAGACTGTTTCCATGGTGTGTTCATTCTTCATATCACTAACTTCTGTAGTCACACAGGTAAGTGTTCAAAACCCATAGTGAGTGACTATTGATTGCCTTTAATACCATTCCTCACTCGGGAATTATTGATAAACTCACCAAACAAAGCATCGACCCTTATATCACTAGGTGAGTTGCAAACTGGCTCACAGACACAACACACAGTGTGAATGTAGCAAACTCCAAGTCAGACTGTTAACCAGTCATGAGTGGAATCCCACGGGGATTGGACCTGGGTCCTCTCATGTTCGGCATAGACCAACACAAAGGGACTCTGGCTGACCAAGTTTGCAGATGACTGCAAGCTGGGAGCCATTATTAATACCCCAGGTAATGTAGACATCCTACAGAAAGGCTTCACTGAGACCAGTGACTGGTGTCAAAACCATGGCCTTAAGCTTAACACCAAAAAATGCTTCATCAAACCCTTTGGTAAAAACTCAGTTCCCACTAATTACCACATTGATGGGAGCCCAATGAACACTGAAAGTGTTATACGAGATCTGGGGATGCAGGTTGAAAGGACCTGTTCCTCGACCACCATATTGCCACTGTGGTCAGGAAGTCTTTCTATGTGGCAGATCTCATTGCCAAGGGTTTTGCATCCAGGAAGAAAGAGGTCGTCTCTCTCTCTCTACTCTTCCCTCATTAGACCAATCATTGAGTATAATGCCCCATTTGGTGTGTACCTCACTAGACACCTCCAACAGCTGGAGTGGCCACAGAAGTACCTCTCAAAGAGGATCCTAGGCATTAAACATATGTCCTACGTGGACAGACTCAAAAGACTCAAGCTAGTTTCTGTCTCATATTGCCTACTTGGAGGCGATCTCTGCTTGACTTACAAAGCCATGTCTGACCCAGCTCTGTTAGAAATGCTACATCTAAAAAAATCCCAATCACTCCACATCACATGCTCCAGAGACCTCAACCTCATTACCACAAATAACAGAACATGCTGGAGGAACAGGTTCCTCACCCAGAGACTGCCCATGCTCTGGAATAGACTTCCCATAAATGTCAAGCAGTGCACCTTGCTGTCACTCTTCAAGAGAAATCTTGATGAGTGGATGGGTAATAGAAAGTTCACCCCAGAGATCACTCCAGTGGCTCTACATGATAGAGGCACTGGGAACCTATGTTGGGTGCCATGATGCCAGGGCACTTCTATGGGTAGGCTTGTAAAGGCTCCAGAGCCATTAGCCTAGTGCACACATATGAACCTATGAACCTATAACCACTGTGTGCCAGTGTACTATTATGCATGAATGACATCCATCACAGTTGTAATGCATAGAATTACAGTGGGAGAGGCCTCCTCCATCCCTTTTATCTCAAGCAACTGGTTTACAATGCAATTATATGATGTACACAAAGATGGAGTCTCAGATTTGCATTAAGACTTCCACTATGGCACGTTACTCATATGCGTTTTGTTAGCCTGTGGAATTACATAGACAGCTGTACTGATGTGACACAAGCACCACTGCATCTAGTTATCTGTATCCACATTTATGTTGGCCAAGCAAATTTCAACACATTTTGGGATTTCATGGCAATGAAACAAGTATTCTGTGATTCTTGTGGTATAAGTGCTCCTATGGCACATGCAGTGAGTACTGACTTGTATAACATATCTACACAGAGAGTATGGTTTGAATGTGGGAATTTGTGTATACAAAACAATACAGATTGAAAGACTGGCTTGGCCAAGCAACATTGATGACATTAAACATTAACACATGTACCCCCTTTTATCTCTCTGACAAATTTATATTATATAAAGTAACATCCAAAGTCCTTTCTTATTTCACATGTTGATTTTTGTTCTTTTTGACAAGCTCCATTACTATTAGTGACTGACACAGTAAATACACAGCTCTGAAGAGTGTGTAGCATGACTGGCAGAGGTTCGAATATGGTAACATCTGTCTGTCGGATACCTGTGCCAGAAAGGAGTGGCTTAGAGAAAGAATGTATTTATGGCACAGTCAGAGGGCCACATTTTTAAGGTCTCACACTCCAAGTTAGGGGATCCATATACATTACCATAGGAGACTGATGTAATCCCTTCAAGGGATTTTCTTCCTGGCACAACTGACATACATTTTTCTGTGGTGTCAGTAGCTGAAACACATCATCATCATCATCATCAGCCCCCTTTTTCCCATTTTTCTACATGGGGTTGTATATTATGTTAACTTTTGCCAACTCTCTCGATTCAGTGCCGTACTCCTGCCTTCGTCAACACTCATGACTGATTGTCACAGATCTTCTTTCCCACAATCTATCCACCTCTTTGCTGGACACCCTTGCTTCCTCTTACCTTCTTCTTGTCTGTCCCAAATCTTCCTCACCAGATTGTCTTCTGCTTTTCTGCACATGTCCAAACCACCATAATCTGTTCTCATTGGTCTTTTCTGCAATTGGCGCTACTTAGGCTTCTGCTCTTATGTCCTAATTTCTTCATCTGTCCCACAGTGTGTATCCTACCACCTTTCTCAGGCACTTCATTTCCATCACCTCTAGCTTCTTCAGCTGTTCTGCCTTTACTACCCAGGTTTATGTACCATAGAGTAGTACTGGTTGCACCATTGTCTTGTACACCTTACTTTTCAGCTTCTTTGGCATTCTTATGTCATATACTACACCTGATACTCTATGCAAGTTGGCTGCAGCCCCTCTGATTCTAGCTTTGACCTCTTCATTCAGACTACCCTTCTCCTCAATTACTCCTCCCAAATACTAGAAGCTGTTTACCTGTTCTACTATCTTCCCTTCTATCTCTGTTCCCAGCTTCTTCTGATTTCCCTAATTTGCTGTCATTATCATCATCTTATCTGTGCTTAGTTTCATCCCATGTGCCTTCAGATTTGCATTCCATTCTCCTATCCTTTGCTGAAGTTCTAGCTCAGAGTCTGCCTGTACTGCCACATCATCTGCATACAGCAGCTTTGTTGTTCCGTCCCCTCCAACCTGTTTGCTAATATAGTCCATCACCAGTATGAACAGCAGTGGACTCAGAGCTGAACCCTGATGTACACCCACACCTATGTATCCATTTAGACAGTCTAGGGAGCACAGTATCAACATCATGTGCCACAGGAGAAGTGGTATTACAACTTCAAGATAGTGCAGTTTTGAAAGCATTATGTAATCAATGTGTTTCCAAAACTGGGTTTTGCCTGGGGATGCAAAATGTTTGTAGGGTAGTCTTCTGCACTGAAAATATTTCTCCTAAGTGGAAGCATACTTAATGGGTGTTATTGCAGAGTCAGCTGTACATGACTGTACAACTAGTCATACTATTTAAACAATACTAGATTTGAACCACCTACCTATCTACATCTACACAATCTATAGAGTATGGTACCAGCTGAATGGAAGTAGATACAACACTTCTGTTGTTGGATTTGTGCTTACCTTATACTAGAGATACAGACACAATTTCACCACTGATAAATTTGAACCACATATCTATGAAGTTACACGGTCTAGAGGACACTGTATTAACTGCATGTGCCACAGCAAAAGTTTGACTTTAAATGTGTGGCAATGCACATTTGTAAGGAGTACCACATCAGTGTGTTGCAGAGAAGCTAGAGTGTATAATAAGTTTGGGTGAATAGGCATATGTGTTGATAGGCAGGAGTAACAACAAGGCGCTGATCACAGGTAATTACTTACTGCTCACATATCTTATCTATGCTGCCATTCATGTACATTGTGGTAACTAGAGTGCCCTGTACCTGTTTTACATGATAGTGTTTTGATGACAATCATACTTGTGAATAGCAAATTGACAAACAAACAGTCATGACTGTCAGCTTGGGAGTTTTGTATTCAAACAGTAATCATTTGTTGTGTCATTATCAATGCTATTTGCTCATGCTTGGACAGTGTACAGTGTAAATACAAACAGACAGGTCAGAAATATGACAAGGCACTGCTGTAAACAACTGATGGAGTATTTGTGTAAATATTCCATACCATTGCAGATTTCCAAGTGTAAAGTTTTGGAATGCAGACATAACTTTACAGAATGAAGATTTCAGTCAACATCACAGTTAATCCACATATCTTGAGGGAAACAGTCCATTACCACATGCTGAACTAATACAAACTACTAACAATACTTTTATTTTTTTAAAACTCTCTTGTTGAAGTGCAGAACTGGCAACCTCATTTAGACAGCTGATGGCATACTATTAGTGCATGCATAGTAATATATTGAGGTGATGAACATAGAAAGGGAATTATCAGTAGTTAGTAGTGCTCCATGTCAACTTTTGTGCAAAGAGGAGGTGGGAACCCCTCTTTGCGGCCGAACACTGTCCGTACTTGAGTCATTGGGTCCTTGTACACAGCCTGCACCAATTCTACCAATATTTCTGGGATTTCAAACTACCACAGTACTGCCCAGATCAGCTTTCTTGGGACCTTGTCATATGCTTTCTCCAAGTCTAGGCATGCCCAGTTGGATTCTCTCCTCATCGCTATCTTCTTCTCAATTATTTGTCTCATTGCAAACATTGGGTCAGTTGTGCTGCATCCTGATCTGAATCCAAACTGCTCATCTCCCATCTTACATTCTACTAGACTGCATATCCATTTATCAGTCACCCTCTCCACATGCAATGTAATAGGAGTTTGATGTCTCTGCACTGCCCACAGTTTTGGATGTCCACTTTGTTCTTGTACACTGGCACGAGTATGCTTATTCTCCAGTCATCTCCACACTGCTATTAGTACCCTCAGGAGCCATTTCTCCTCTATCTCACCCAGCATCTTTATCATATCAGTGGCTAATACACATTTCTCTGTAATCTGCCCTGGAATGTGTTTGATTCTGGCAAGATGCAAATGAAGAGTATGTCAGTGATTGCTCACAGGCATTATTTATTTACTGTAATTCTTTTGATCACACTGTAGAGCTTTATAGAACATGAGGGTTATATCTAACTAGGTGCATGCTGCAAAATCATCAGAGAGTGAGAGTGTACCTGTGTTATGACATTTTCTTATGTATTCCTGTTGTTTACATAATGCTATGTTAGTGTTTGTTGTAATTCCTTGTGAGCATGCACAGTATAACAATGTAGTATATGCACACCATTTAGCAAAGTAACCTTTAAAATTTGATTGTCATCAGATATTTGTTGTCTTGTTCTTTGTCAAGTCTTAACTGAATTAACCTCTGTGATGTTGTGTTTGCCAACATCTGTACAATGGACTTTGTGAGCTATAGGTAGATGTTAACAACATTTTTTACAGTCCAGTGTACATTTGGTACATGTGCAATTACATCTGCAACAGGTCACAGTAATACACTTTAATACTTCAGCTGAGTGTGTTGATGTTACTGTAGTGTCATACACGTTTTATTGTTTTTAACAAGACTCAATTCAGGGCACATATCCATTACAATATATTGCACTGACATCTCTACATTTACTACACTTATTCAAGTCATCATGTCTGGCAAGGCACTTACACCAGGAACGAAACATGTCATATCATTGACTACAGTAAGACAAATGCTTCACATGCACAAATAATTTAGCCTGGGATTTGTTAAGTTTGCCCATTAGCTGATGCATTAATGGCACAATACTAGCATGCACTTTTATTTTATCCATGTCTTGTGTGGGTTACCTACCAATTTGTGAGACACACAAAACTTCAGCCTTTACAAAGTGATATACATCATGACATTCAGAAACACAGCTCTATCAGGAGACTAAATACAATTGTCTTATGCCTTGACTTATCTGCATGTTTGCAGATTTTGCATGTGCATATGTTACATCTGCTACAGTTAGACAAATGGTAATATGTATATCAGATTATTATTCTTTTTATATCCTGGTCAATGTGACACATCTTTGTTGTGTATCAGGTCCTTCTGTATTTTGCTACATAAATAAACATCGTGCAAGTACAGTCACTAACTTTTTAAAAGTCACAACATGCAGGTTGCTTAACAAATGCTGTTTTCATCACTTAATAACATTATTGTTTTGCTTACACAGGTGACCGCGATTCTTTTCAATATTTCCACATTGCCATGTTTATTTTTTTTATTTATTTTATTTTACATTTGTTAACCGGGGGTGTCTGACTGAGCCGAAAAGGCCCTTTTTCAGCAGAAGCCCGGGGAGAAAAGCTCCACAAAGAAAAATTACAGACACATTTAGTTATTTAGACATGATCAGTATACACACAAATTACAAGAGACATGTTTTTACAGTGGTATGCGGCACATAAACAGTTACAGTGGAGAGAATAAACAAAAAAAATATTAATTTTAAAAATAAAGGTAATTAATAGATTTGTGGTGTACAGCTGAAATTTGGAACATAGGTAGAATACATACATAGTACACAGGTACAGTACATACATTGTAGATTAGCCAGTGTTTGTGAGTAAGATCGAAAACTATTATCAAGTGCTCTAGATTTAGTATGTATATGTTGTCCGCTTTCACTAGCCTGGGAGCAATCATGGCACTGCCTACTTTGATTGAGATGTTGCCTGATAAGGTCTTTAAAGGAGACCTTGGATGATGTGTTTTGAATGTTAGTAGGGACAGAGTTCCATTTTTTAGCCACTGAACTACTATATAGTACATCTCCAAAGCTATTGTAGCTGTTGGTGACTTCTAGTGGTAGTTTGCTTGATGATTTAAGAGGCCTTTTAGCTAAGTGATGTTGTACTAGGTTTTTGAGGGCAGGACACTTATTGGGGAGGTAATAGATAGAATGACAGAGGCGGAGCTGATTGTAGGTTAGGAGGTTGGGCAGTTCAAGCCAGTGGAGCTGTCTCAAAGCAGTACAGTGATGAGTTCTATATGAGCAATTTGCAGCAAAGCGGGCAATTCTGTTATAGCAGGCTTCCATTTTGCTTAGTTCAGTTTTGTTGAGATTAGTCAGAATGGGAGATGCACAGAGTAGGGCAGATAGAAGATGGGAGCGAGCAATGGCTGATCTTGTGTTGTTGGAAAGAAATGGTTTGATACGGTACAGTGACCCCATTTTGGCATGTACTTTTTTAATAGTTAAGTTGAGATTACTATCAAATTTTAGGTGGGAGTCTATGGTTATTCCCAATAGCTTAGCCTGTGCCACAGGAGCAATTGGAGTAGCATTTGTGGAGTAGATAGTGAATTGACTGTTAGTGTTTTTGTTAGAACTGGTTATAATCATAAGCTGAGTTTTCTTTGGATTGAGGATAAGTTGGGCTTTGGTAAGGTAGTTTTCAACATCAGAGAATGCTAGTTGAGTTGTTTGCAGGAGGGTGGGAATGTTTTGTGCAGCACAGATTAAGGTAGTGTCATCTGCATACTGAATTATAGATGCATGCTGTGTGAAGGTATGGAGGTCATTTGTGAAGACTGTGAACAGTAGTGGTCCTAAGATAGAACCCTGTGGGACTCCTATAGTTATGGGCAGCTGAGGACAGAGAGAAATTTCCCATTTCACAGCTTGGTACCTGTCAGTTAAGTAGCTTTGGAACCAGGTAAGAGTGGAATTTGATAGATGATATTGGTTTAATTTGTTTAGCAGGATTTGGTGTGAGACTGTTTCAAATGCTTTGGAAATATCCAAAAAAAGAGTTGACACTTGTAGGCCTTCATTTTTGAGATGGTTTACTGTGTCTGTGAAGCAGAGGAGGGCTGTTGTGGTACTATGGGCAGGTCTGAAACCATGCTGAGTAGGTGACAGGATGTTGCTGTCTAGGAGATAGTTTAGCATCTGGGTATGGATGCATTTTTCTAGGATTTTGGCCAGGGGGGAGAGTAAAGCAATGGGTCTGTAGTTATTAAATTCAGTGGAGGTCCCGCCTTTTTGTATGGGTGTAACGTAGGATATTTTCCAGAGTTTGGGCACATAGTTTTCAACAATTGATCTGTTTATGAGAGTGGAGACTAGGATAGCAATAGCATCTGCTGTGAGTTTCAAGAAATAGCTGGGGAGTAGGTGGGCTGCTGTTGATGAGGTTTTTAGTTTGGAGAGCATGCTTTGGATTGAAGTGGTGGAAACTGTTTTGAGGGTAAAGCTTGTATTAGTGTTATTTGTGTTGGGGTGGATAGTGAGGAAGGAACTGTCCTGTGATACTAAGGATAGAATTGAGTTCACAAAGTGGGAGTTGAATTGTGTTACAATGGGAACTTTAGTGTCAGGGGTGGTTGGTTTGGGGGTAACCTTTTGGGTGGATTTTAGTAGCTGGTTTACATTTTCCAAAATTTTTGCGGGTTGTGTTGGTATTTAGTTTGTAATGTTGTGTAGTAGGATTTTTTTGTCCAGCCTAATGCATTTTTTTGCATGGTTGCGCAGTTCTTGGTACTTAGTTAGGCTTTGTGTTTCTTTGTTTTTTTGATAGTAAAGCCAGGCAGTGTCTCTGGACTTGAGGATTTGTTTGGTTTCTTTACTTAGCCAGGGGTTTGTAGAGGTTCTAACCTTGATTTTGTGCAATGGAGTGACAGTGTCTACGTGTTGTAGAAATGTTTTGTTGAAATATGCGACAGCCTGGTCAGGTAGGAGGGTTTTTAGGGGGGTCCAGTAACATAGTCGTGTGTATTGCCCTAACAACTGTCAGTATTGTTTCCTTCATACACATAAGGAACTGACAGCCTTACAATTCTTTTACTTGTATGTGTGTTCTAACATCAATCATGGATTCCAGTAGCAAAGCACTTAAATACGCCTGCTAAATTTGTAGCTAGGCATTCTCAATACAATAATGGGAGTAACACAAAGATTAATGTGTGTGCCACTTAACATGTTTAGTGGCAACCCTACATTTATTCTTTTTACTGTAATTATATTACTGTTTAGCATTACCATTAATTTATAACACATGCTTGGTAATAGATGTTTAAAGGTATAATACCCCTTATTTGTGGTTACAAGTAACATGTCCTTTTCTGATGTGCATGAGACAAGAGCTGTAAGATTCATTTATTTTCATTTATACATCTGAGAATGCAGCAATACTGCCAGTTAACATAGATAACTTTCTGTATAAAAATCTAGTATGCAATAACTGCATTAACATTTACTCGCACATTTACTCCCCTTTGTTACATTGTTGATTTGTGTTAGTCTCACATCCTTTGTCAGCATGTCTGATTTTATTTTTTGTACATGGTTCAATAAAGTGAATAAATCAATATAAATTATGTATGGCAAAAATGCTCTTGTGAACTAGTCATATTTAATTATCTGAGTACATTTTCCACCTTTAGCTTACCCTTGTGTCTTTTTTGTACACTGATCCCACTTCAAATCTGACTGCATGCCTCCCATTTAGTGTTCTCTTGTGTTTTGTCTGTGCATTAATCCCACTACATATCTGGGTAAAGTTTCCCCATTTAGTCTCCAATGTTTCTTGTTTTCACAGTCATCACAATATATCTGAGTACATTTTCCCCATTTACATTCCCTGCCTCTTAATTCTTTCATTAAAATTGTCCATGCATTGTAATATGCTGTCCACATGTGCTAGCTCGCTAGGTTTGCCTTCAGGCAACACCTTTTTTTTATATTGTGTGCTTATGCAGCCATTCATCTTTTTGTGGCCACTAACACTACTGCTGCCAAGAAAAGGTGCTGATAAATATGTAGGCTTGCTTAGCAGCTTGCATGTTTAATGAACAGTACTGCTGACCATGCTATTATGCTTAAATAGTGTACACTTGTTAATGAATACCTGGGGCAGTCTGAACTAGCTGTCTCTCTAGTGCAGTCCAATCCAGTTGAGATCTCTCTGTGACCAGCTTCTGATACTGATGACCCTAAAAATTACTCTGGCATTATTTATAGGCTTCCTGGATTGTTACTGGTCAAGGTGCATGCTGTGCTAGTTTCAAAGCTATTAGCATCGTCACATCATTCAGTGTACAGTCACAGTAATTACAAATTTAAGTTTTTCTTTCTTTCTGTAGAAATCTAGAATAATCTGGTGTGCACCATCAGCTTTCCATTTTACCTTTAAAGGGTTGAATATCTTTATACTTTATTATGGAAGAGCACATACCTCTTAACCTCTTTGTGCAAGAATTACATACAAAGCCAAAATTAATGGAGAGGGGACCAAGGCCCAAAATCAGATTCAGGTTTCCAATATTATTCAAAATAAACTTGTAAAAAACAAAACTATAAACTTGAAAAATCAAATTACAGAGGACAAACTACACTGCACAAATGATAAAAGTTAGCGCTTTTGTTTACTAAGTTTAGCAAACTTCTTCAGAGGTCTGAAGAAGTTTGCTAAACTTAGTAAATGAAAGCGCTAACTTTTACCATTTGTCTAGTGTGGTTTGTCCTCTGTAATTTGATTTTCCAATATTATTGTTATAGATTAGAAACTTGCTAGAACTATTGCCTTTGAGTTAGCATTACTTTTCTGAAGGATATGAAGTCGCAAACTCAAATGGCTGACAATATTTAATAATTTTAGTCCTGAATGAGTTGCCAGAAATCCTCAAATTTTGTCAGGAACTGAACAAGAATAGTAAAAAAAATCAGATATTTTGAGAAATTGTAGGCAGTTGAGAGGTTACTGTACATATCCTGTGGACGATTGTCATACAGACATGCATTTACCCACTTTTAAATGGAGTCTGCAAGTATTATTTTGGAATAGCAGGCAATGTAGGTATGCCTGCACATTTAGCATTTTGTATCACTAATTGTACAAACTGTATGGAATACAGCCAATTGCATAAAGAAACACTGCACATATTTATCTAGGGCCTTATTTTTTATTCTAGTTCAATATTAAATATATTTCCTCCTCTTTTGATCCTGTGTATATATGCATTCCCAACTCTTTTGATTTTATGGATAGGTACTAAACAATGGCACCAGCCCAATGGAATTTTCTGACTGCCATTGGTTATCTTTTCAATATTTCAGAAGAGACTTTATCTTTCATGTGGTAATACTGAGGCTGTACGGTTATAATGTCCGCTGTAACTACCACATATTATTTAAACGCATAGAAACAATGACACAACTCATAATAAGCAAAATAAACTCTATGTTCAACATTGTTTATCATTTTGAAACTTGGTGTTAGCATTATTGGCCTTTCTCCCTCAGATTCTGACAAATATGGATGGACAATTTCCTACAGTTTCTCCTGCCAGTCTGATTGATATGGGCATCCTGAAACAGTGTAGCAACTGCCTCAGGTACATGAACAACCATCTACTACTACCACCTAGGAACACAATTTGTGAGAGATGCAATTACATTAGGAACCTAGAGTCCAAGCTCTCTACCCCTCAAGACAGTATATCTGGCACCAAAAAGGTTGTCAGCACCATCACTACACCTCAAACACCACCCACACCTACACAACACATACGTACCTATGCAGAGCTCCTCCACATAAACATAACGAAATAAAGGAGACCTCTGAGGCAAAAATGCATGTGATCTCAACAGCCTTCCACATCACATGCCATGCATATTCCACACATCTGTGCCTCACAGCCACAAAGGCTTCACCATAAACCCAACATATTAGTCATAGGAGACTGCATTAGTGAGACACACAGATGTGCCTCTCATCTGGATGGATAATGAGAAAGTCATGGTTAGATTGTCTGTTAGGTGTCAGAATCCACCATATTATATACGCACTCAAGTCTCTCAACAACAGGTACTGTTATGACTCTGTCATGGTCCATGTTGACGTGAATGACTTGAAATGTGCATCTCTGGACTATATGAAGAGAGACATAATTGAGCTCACTGATTATGTGTCCAGGCAGGTATATCCCTAGCCTTAAGCAGTATTCTGCCATCAACCAGAATAATGCCTCGATACAAACAAAAGATGATTGACTTTAACAATTGGCTTGGTTTCTGGTGTCATTCCAGGGGGATCCAGTACTTGACAGCCTGGGAATATATGATCAACAGACCATGATGGTTTGGTGGGCTTCAGGCTTCTGGCAATGGCTCTTGCCTCCCCTATAGTTCATTTTTTAGGAAAAGTGATGAGGTTAAAACTACCAACATAAAAATTTCAAAAAAAGATAAATTAAAGGTCATGCTGCTAAACGCTAGGAGACTAAATATGAAACTACACTCATTGCAAGCATTCCTAACTCTGGAAAATGCTGACATCTGTGCAGTCACAGAAACCTGGTTCAAAGGTGCAGAGACCAGCCCAGACTTACCTGGTTACTCATCTTATCATATGTTCAGATTCCAAACTGCAGGCAGTAAAGCCAAAGGAGGTGGAGTTTCAATATACATTAAAGACATACACACCTCCAGGCTGGTCAAACAGTATGACACACAGGAGACACTCCAGGTGCAGTTAACCATTGACAAGACCACTATTCAAATCATAGCTAGCTACTTGATCCCAAATCTGACTCAAGTTGCCCAATCCACCTATTTGAACCTTTTCGAATATATCAAGATTCAACCCTTTACCCTGATTCTAGGTGTCTTTAACTTCCAAAACATGAATTGGAAGAACTACTCATGCCAGAACACAAATACTCAGAGATTCCTTGATTTTGTCAATGCAAATGCCTTGGAACAGCTAGTTAATACCGCCACAAGAGGTGATAATATCCTGGACTTGGTATTAACCAACATGAGTAACCACTTCAGCATCCCTATAGTATCATCCTCCGTGGTAAGATCTGACCATAAAGCGGTTACTTTCAAAGTCACCATCTCCTGCAACCCCCCCTCTAGCTAGGATCAGACAGCCTCCTGAGGGATAGTATAAACAGCTTCACAGCCCCCCCCCTGTAGGAACTGGCACCAATATCCAAAACTACACCTAAACACTATACAAGCATTTATATACATGCATGGAATCATGAATACCCACCAGGACTAAATCATCTTCTGCAAGGAACAGTAAACTTGTCTGGTGGACATCTGTAATAAATAAACTCTATAACAAAAGGAAAAAATTGTTATCCAAGACCAAGAAGGAGCAGGTGCCCAATTGGAAACAATGTCTTCTTAGCCTGAACAAGCAAATAAGAGTAATAGTGAAATTCTTCAAAGCAAACTTCGAGTCCAAATTGGCCACATCTACTAGAGACAATCATAAGGCCTTCTTCACATATGTCAGCAACCTCAAAGGAAGCACCCAGATCTGTTCAGAACTGGTGGTCAAGGATGCCACATATACAAATGCTGTAGATATAGCAAACTTGCTGGCTGACAGATAAAGTGAAAACTTTACCCCTCTGTCCCCCCATCAGTAAATCAGGACATCCCCAATACCTGCCCCTTTCCCCTTATATCTAGGGAACAGGTCCTCACTGCTCTCTCAAAGGCAAAAATACAGCCTCCATGGGACCAGATAACATCCCAGGCTGTGTCCTACATGATTTCAGGCAGCAACTTGCAGCACCATTAGGCACCCTATTCAACCAAAGCCTGAGTACTGGCTTCATCCCAGCTGAGTGGAGGACAGCCACTGTCATCCATTTATACAAAGGTGAAGCGTCTACCAATCCAGAAAATTAAAGACCCATCAGCCTAATTAGCATGATCTGCAAGGCCATGGAATGGATTATCATGGACCTCATTAACAAGGACATTGGCAACCTCCAAACACTTGATCCCACAGTTTGGCTTCATCAAGGGGAGATCATGCCTCCTAAATTTGGTCGACTTTTTTGAGATAGTCACCAAAGCCATGGACAAGGTGAAGACCGTGCACATTTGACATGGCCAAAGCCTTTGCCACTATTCCCCACTCTGCTATAATAGATAAACTCTCTCAACTAGGCATCAATCCATATGTTACCAGATGGGAGGCAAACTGGCTCACTAATAGAATCCACATAGTCAAAATAGGGGAAGCAACCTCAAGCAGTCTACCCAAAAAAAGCGGTGCACGCCAGGGTTCAGTCTTGGGGCCTCTGTAATTTGAGATATAGTTTTCTGAGGTGCAGGTGGAAACCAGTGAGCTGTGGCTAACCAAGTTTGCAGATGACTGCAAGCTTGGTGCTGTCATCAATCCCCTAGTGGTATGGAAATCCTCCAACAGGGTCTCACTCAGACAAATGACTGGTGCCAGAAATATGGCCTCAAGCTGAATACCAAAAAATGCATCATCATCCCCTTTAGGGAGAGTGACATCCACACAAATTATCACATTAATAACAATGTTCTAAGCATACTATCAGACGTATGGGATTTGGGCAACCAGGTTGATAGCAGCCTGACCTTTGACCACCATGCTGCTTCCATTGTACGGAAAGCCTTCTACATGGCCTACCTCATAAGTATGGGTATCTCATACAGGGACAAGGAGGTCATAACATCCCTATATTCTTCCCTCATAAAACCCATTATTGAGTACAATACCTCTTTCGGCATGTACCTTGCAAAGCACATGCAGCAGCTGGAGAGACCACAGAGGTTCCTCACCAGGAGAATCCAGGGCCTCAAACATCTGCCATACACAGATGAGCTAAAAATCCTATCCCTCTACTCAGTTTCATACAGACTCCTCAAAGGTGACCTTTGTCTGGCATACAAGAGATCATGGATCCCACCTTAATGGGACTGCTGCATATCCGCAAGTCATGCTCCACTTCAATAATCCACACGTGCAGCCTCATCCTGGACTGTGACATCAACAAGACTTGTTGGCGGATAGATTTGTGTCCTAGAGACTCCCCCATCTATAGAATAGACTCCCTCTCCACATCAAGCAGAGCACCTCTTTAACTCCTTTTAAGTGCAGCCTGGATAACTGGATGGGAAACAGAAAATATATCCCTGGAATTCCACCTGTGTTCCTGCTGGACAGGGGCATTGGGAGCTGATTTATCTAAACATGGGCTAAACTCTTGGCTAGGCTTATAAGGGCCTCAGGGCCAATAGCCTAGTAACCTCCTATGATCCTATGATCCTATCAAAAAACTCTTTCATGCTTTTGTATCATGATTTTTGGCAATATAAACCTTTATTGCTGTTTTGAATGTAGTTATTTAAAAATGTTCGTTCTTTCTCCCCTTTTACATCTGTTTTAATTGCTTCTGTATAAAAGAAGCATTAACCAAAGGGGGACAGGAGATGATAAAAGGTGTAGATGAGTTCTGTTGTTACTGAGTTGAGAAATGCTCTTACTAGGATTAAAAAGTAATGTGAGCCAGAACTATTATTTCTGACTGTTTTCTATGAAATGCATTGACGTTTTATTTGCAATCACCCTCACCATTCGTACGGAGCAATAAATAACTACAGCCCAGGTAACACTCTCTCAATTAATGATTCTGGTGTTGATAGCAAGGATAGGGAGGATAGGTATGCCTATCCTGGAGGACTACCTGTACTTGACCTCCCTCTGGTGGAACTATGACAGACCTTAAAGTTCAGAGAGTGAAAGCTAAAATGGAGTGCAGACGAAGAAGACAACGTGTGGCCCCCACATGAGTCAAGGGCAGGGCGCTCACTTAAGCTACACTCCATTGCTCACTCAAGTCTGACAATGATGGTAGCACATGTACAGGATGCAGTACTAAAGGATAGCAGAATAAAATCATGCAAGCCTAGAATATAATTGCTCCTTTCATGGACTCATTTGCCTCTCACAGCACTTAGAACCTGCAAACTGGGATTGGAGAAGCTAATGTGTATAGGCAATGCCAGCAGGAAGACCCTCCTGGTTTAGGTTACACTAGCATAGCCAGAGGTTAGGGAAACAAGAGGTGACTTAATTGGAGAATGTTAAAAAAGTGAAAAAGGCAGTTACCACATTCTAAAATGTAAGTCCTTTCCATCTATTATTATCAACAACATATATTCCACATGTAAAAAATGTAATATTGAGTATTTACATAGTAATGTATATATTGATATATCTATATATATATATATATATATATATATATATATATATATTTAGGTGCTACAGAATCCTGAAAGCCCAAAATCCTGAAGACCAAAATCCTAAAAACTCAAACTCCTGAAAACTCAAAATCTTGAAAACTCAAAATCCTGAAAACACACAGGATACCAACACTTACTATATTCCAGCACAAGTACATACAGAAACATATTACCCTTCAACTATATGCAGGGGTATATATATATATATATATATATATATATATATATATATATATATGTATATGTATGGATCTAGGATTCCCTATCAAACACACGTTTCACCGAAATGTAAATGGGCGAGCTCAAATTCGCAAAAGTGCATTTTATCGAAAATGCACTTTCGCCAGAAGGTAAGTAAGCAAACAGTTGTTTGCATGTAGGTTTAGTTGTACATCAACATGTGATGTAGATTGTACAACTAAACAAACTGTTGCTTAGATCTCACTCCAGTGGAGATAAGGGAATATTCACTTTCCCCCACTGTAGTGAGATCTCGGAGTGAGAATATTAAAGTGGGGGGGGGTGAGGGGGCACAGCCCCCCACACGGAGGGTGCAGGGGGGCTTGATTCCCTGCATAAATGTGAGTAGTCTTTTATTTTTTAATATTTTTTATTTTTTTTTTTTTTGCAAAAGTGCATTTTCAATAAATGCAATTTCACGAAAATGTGTTCGGTGGTTTACATTTCAGTGAAACGTGTGTTCAATGGAGAGTCCTAGATCTATATATATATATATATATATATATATATATATATATATATATATATATATATATATATAAGAATTACTCAGAATTTTAGATATCAGTCAACAAGGTTTTATTCACAGCTTAGCAGGTTCATTTGTAGTTAGTGGAGCAGAGTTAACTTCCTTTCATTCATTTATCAGAGAAGGTTTTAATATTTTAATTTCATATTATCATTCTTATTTATACTGACCAAGTGTTTACTCATGATACCGCACTTTATTTTAATGCATACTTTAATGAATATACATTGATATACTCATATATACCATTATTAATATCCAACAGTGTGCAAAGTTTGCTTTTTAGTTTTAATTTTTTCATAGGTGAAGAATCTTTTTGTCTACATAGATTGTTGCTAAGCGAACAAAATTCTTGAGAGTTTCTTACATACTGAGTTAGTTTTTGTACTGCTTTTGTCTTAAGTGTTCACTTCTGTTACCTAATAATCTATCCCCCGGATTCACGAAACCTCCGTGTAAGACTAAAAATGTCTTACTTGGAAACTGCAGTTGAACGGACTGACATCAGCATGCATGCATATTCATGAGGGCACGCTGACAGCAGTCCAAGTCTAACACGGACCGTGCAAGGAGGCAAGGGGTGTGTCTGACTGCCGAGCAGTCCTAGGTACATGCCCCTGCAAGTATGTGAAATGTGAAAAGTGTAATAGTCCACCCACATGTTAACACACCCAACACAAACCCCCCCCCTCATATTGTAAATCCCCAGTAGAGTTATAAATTGTAAAATAGAAATTTAGTCCCAATTCCCGATATAGCTGCCTGTATTTGTGTGTGATTGTGCGGGTGTGCACATAGCTTAGCTGGAGTCAGCAATGCCGACATTGTAGAGCATAATACCAAATGTTTATGCAAATCAATCCAAATAACAATAGCGTAGTGGTAGATCCTTCGCACAAAGAGGAGGCATTCATGGTTTGACACCCACCACTCCCCTCAATTTTATGTTTTAAAGTAGCACATGAAATAATACCTGACATATAAATGATAAAATATTACTAAAAAGTATTGAAATGGCCTATGTATCAGTGAACAAAATGTAAATATAGAAATGTAAGAAGAAACATGACATATAAATGCCCGTAGCTAAGCAGCGCTTTTCCCAGCGCAATATATTTGCCCAGAGTTAAGCAGCACTATACCCAGAGCAATATAGTTGCCCAGAGTTAAGCAGTGCTATATCCAGCACAATAAGTTTGCGCAGAGCTGTGCACCATGCTAACCAGTGCACCATAGGGCAACGTGGAGCAACGTCGGGCAACGTGGAGCAACGTAGAACAAAGCTGCCTAAACACAGCCACACCCCCTAGCCTGCCTGGACAGTATAAAAAAAAAGCAATGACAAGGTTCGAATCCGGGACACTGTGCACCGTAATCAAAGTATTCTACCACTAAGCCATGACAACTTAGAATAAACATCCACTGTCAACATACATATACTTATAAATGGAATTTTAACCATTGCTAAGCAGGTCTGCAGTCAGCCGAAAATGTTCAAAAGCAGCCAATCTCAAAAAAGTGCGGGGAAATGCGGCATATTTATGTCCCATAGGTGGGAATACTCGACATATCTGATTGTAGCTCACATCTGCAGTTAGAATGTCTGGTGTTGGAGAGGGTAGTCGCTTCTGAGCGCAATGCTGGGGCATCGAGGAGTCAAAATACATGGTTTGGCTCCTCGTCCACCATCATGAGTCTTAACTCCTGCAGGACCAGTTCCAAGGAATGGAGTATAAGGCAGAGGCTTGGAACCGGTTGGCTCATGACCTCAACAGTGCCACAGGCGTCCCAAGGACTGGTGAGCAGGTCCATCACCACCATGCAGACCTGAGGAGATGGAAGCAGAACCTACTGAACCAATGGATCCAGGAGACCCGTCGGATGCATGATGCCCCAGTACTGAGTAGGTAACCATGGAAAGCAGTATGTAAGACATGCTAAGATAGTCTATTAAATGGATAGGTATGTCTCACTATCCCTTCATTTACTCCACAGCTGCAGGTGTCCATGACGCTAATCAGCAAGCCTATGTAGATAGGCTGCTAAGGCTGTGCCAACAGGCAGGTTAGTAATTATACTGCATGTATTGTTATAGAATAAATGTCAGAAAGCATGAAAAATGTGTTGTAGCCTAATAATACAGATATAAATTGCCCTGAATAACTTCACTGCATGTACTGTTACATAACATAAGTCAGAGAGCCAGGAATAAAGTGTAGTAACCCATTAATAAAGATATAATAAGTCTGGGATAGTATCTCTGCATGAACTGTCAAAAAAAATAAGTGAGTGAGCCTGAAAAAGAGTGTTGTAACCTATCAATAAAGGTATAATATGTTCTGAATAGGTCATCTGTATGCACTGTAAGTACAAATAAAGGAGAGAGCCTGTAGAAAAGACTGTACAATGTAATTAATAAAGGTATAAATTGTGGAGTGTGTCTGTGTCACTCACTTTGAAATGTTGTTGTACCCTTGCATAAAATGAATTGTATTGTTGTAATAAGTGCTGTCAACCCACAGTTGTGCAGTCCCATATAAAGTGGATGAAGGAAGTGCTAGTAGCTGTGAAGCATATAACATGTATTCCCTGAATAAATCCTCTGCATGCACTGTCATATAACATGTCATAGAGCCAGGAATAGAGTGTAGTAACCCATCAATAAAGGTGAAATAATAAATGTCAGAAAGCATGTAAAATGTGTTGTAGCCTATTAATACAGCTATAACACGCCCTGAATAACTCCTCTGCCTGTACTGTTACACAAGATAAGTCAGAGAGCCAGGAATAGAGTGTAGTAATCCATACATAAAGGTAAAATAAGTCTGGAATAGTAACTCTGCATGTACTGTCAAAATAATGAATGAGTGAGCCTGAAAAAGAGTGTTTTAACCTATCAATAAAGGTATAATATGTCCTGAATAGGTCTACCGTATGCACTGTAATGACAAATAAAGGAGAGAGCCTGTAGAAATGAGTGTGCAATGTAATTAATAAAGGTCACCCACACTGAAATGTTGTACCCTTGTATCAAATAAATAGTACTGTTGTTACAAGTGCTGTCAACCCACAGTTGTGCAGTCCCATATGAAGTGGATGAAGGAAGTGCGAGTAGCTGTGAAGCATATAACAGTCCCCAACAGTAGCTAAATGGCTGGAATGCTTAGGTAATTCTGGCACATGAGTAGCTTGTCAAGGTGTTATCCAGAAATGTGAGTGTGCTACATGAAATGTAGGGTTCATTAGAAATGTAACTGAAAATGTTACGTGAACACATCCAGATATGTAGATATTGAAATATAAATAAACTATATAAGTATATAGCAGTAACATCTGCAAACTGGACAGTTATTATGTCAGATATAGGTCAGGTCTATAATGAACTATCCAAAACCATGACACATTCTAATGCAAGTTGCCTAAAGTAATAATACATGTAGGGGATATACACCTGCAGTCAATAGTAATGTAGTGAAGTGTAAAAGTCCTTATAAGATGTTAATGGAGGTTTCATTTTACACCCTAATCTATGTGCATAAACAATGCAATTCCACACCTCAATGGGTATGTGTAACGTGAAAACATTTGTTGGGACATATGTACTATTGTTCTATAAATAATTGCATTTACTTTGATGCATGTGCCCTGTTCAAACACCACAATCTTGGTGGCCTGTTGCCACCAATCATCCCTGCATGCCATTGTAATGTCTACTGTCATTCTATATATGCATGTGTTATGCTTGCTGTTCAACTGTTGGAACCCCAGTGTGTTGGGTTAATGGGAATATTACTGCATGCTGTTACAACTAATCTGGAATGCTGTTGTCTATGTTGTAAATTAACACACCCAAATAGGGAATGTATGGGAAGGCCAGTCCCAGCGGACCCACCTCTCCCTCCTCAGCTGGTGATTGCACCTGGCACCAGCAGGTCTGGTGCCCAGCCCAGGCTACCCTCCCCCGTTGGTCCTGTGCCACCTTCGGGTGGAAGCGCTGCAGGGGATGGGGCTTGTCCCCCCCCTGCAAGCGTGGGCGGAGAAGGGCCACCTGTCACCCTCCAAAGGGTCCGGGTTATGGTGTGTAGGGAGATCCAGCGTTTAGTCGCTGATCCCCAAGGCCAGCTTGAGGTGAGAGTGGCAAGTATCATGGGTGAGCCTGCCCCTCCTATGCAGCCCCCAGCACAGCCACCCTGGGGGCTGTGAAGGTGCAGTGGAGACTGCCCATGGGTGGGGATCTCAGTCCCACTGTTATCATCTGTGGGCTCATGGGCTTGTGATTTCCAAACATCCATCCCTGTCAATTGTGTTCACCTACCCTATGTGTCATACTCTGCCCTTGTATGCATCTTGTTTGTCTTGTCTGTTTACCTCCCCAACCTACCTCCCCAAATATACCTACTTCCCTACCTCACATTCCACTCTCACCTGAAAAAAAAAATAAAAGGGCAATCTGTACCCACAAAAAAATTATGCCCCATGCATAGCTGCCCATTTTGCACACTTGTCCGCTGGACACGTGAACAGATAATTAGAATTGGCAGTACAACATATTTTGTTGTCCCCACCCCTCTCTCAGGGGTGGAAGGTTCCAGATTTCACTCTAAATTAGCATCATATGAACAGCTGTTACTGGTAAAGAAATGGGCAGCTATGGACCTTCCCTACACCCGTCCTGCACATCCCGAGCTTGTTTTCCTACTGTATTTCCCTCTTTGTGCCCCCTTTTTCACCACTTTCCTATCTCCCCATTGTCTTTTCTTTCAAAGAAATTAGCGTGGGGGTTAGCAGGAGTAAGCAATTTTAAGCAGAACTAAGCGGGTTTGAGCGAGTGTGCGCATGTGTGCGCTTAGCTAAGCTTAGCTAAGCATTGCGCAAACCCACGCAAACCCGTGCAAACCCACTTACAATTGCTTAAAAGTGCCTTAATCACTCTGTCAGGGCCCTTGTTCTGCTCAGCAGCAAAATAAAACACCTCTGTCAGTTTCAAACCCCAGACCTTGGACACACTAGACTGCATGAAGTACCAGTAAGCCACAACAGATATACAATAATCTGCTGCTGAAATAAATATATCATGCATTACAATGAGTGAATGTAAAGGAAAAATAGGAAGGCCATAAAACAAAGCTTGCTCTGTGGATCCGTACCAGTACTTGTTGTGAAACTGCATTACATCAATGCGATGTGTACAGTAAGATGTTACTGAAAAATATATATCATGTACCAGAATGTGTGAATATAAAGTAAAGGTAGGAATGTCATAACACAAAACCTGTCCTGTGGAACTATCCCAGCAGTTGTTGTGGAATTGCATTACATGACTGTGATAACAGAACCAGACATTCTAGCATTAAATACTGTTACAGCAGCACTACACAACCCCCACACAGTTGAGTGTGTGAATAAATGATCACAGTATACCAGTTCACAAACAGTTCATGTGCCAAAAGAATACATCCCAATAACTACTTATGTATGGCAGTATATTGTATCAGTAGTAAAGAAACTACATACCCCCATGTATCTTGTGTTAGCAAATGTATGGGTGAGTACAATTCTACACTGACAACTGTGTAGTGGAAGTGGCAACATCCAGGTCAGATTACAACAAAAATATCGCTGGCTACACCCCTAGCATCAGATATAAGAACCATGCCAACCTTCTGACTTACACATTGGTCTCCACAGCAAAGAATCATGGGCCCCACTCTGGAAAGCTAAAAGGGCTATGCCTACCTGACACAACAATTTATAGCATTGGGTTGCTATGACAGTGAATACTGCAATTACCACACAGCCGGCTGCATGTGGTCACCAAATGGCGGACACCAATTGGTGCATAGGCCATCACATGCACATGTGCAGATATCTATATAAGCAGGCTGTACTTGCTGGCCACACATGCAATCATCACATTGCAGCTGCAGAGTGAGAGAGACAGAGACAGAGACAAAGAGAGAAACACACACCCCCACCCACACCAGTGGAAAAAAAATAACTAATACAATATAAAATAAAATAAAAAAAAACATCTATCAAAGCTGAAGACACAGCAACGTGGGAACTACAAACACATACAAAGGAAAGGTATGTAACATGGGTTGGGAGGGTGGCCTAATGGTTAAGGTGTTTGCCTTACAAACACAAGGCGCAGGGTTTGTGTCTCACAAGGGATAATTGGCTAGGCTTAGAATGGCTTGCAATGGCAGTTAGCTTAGTACTAATCTATGAACCTATGAACATATATGTATTTACTGGCATGTAGTAGATGTTTTTGAAGACTACACTACATAGTTTGAAACATCAGTATGTGGTAGCAGTATGTATCTATGCACAGATGCCCTGCAAATATACTGCCATGGACATTTTAGTGTGTAGCTGTGAAGTGGGACACTAGTGTGACATATGTAGCTCAGCATTAAATGTCAAACATCTGAACAATGTCATCTGTGTCCTGTACAGTAATGTGTACAATGTCTATTTGGGGGTGTAGCTCATACAGCTATAAAACCATGGATGTGACAGAGTAGCAAATGCATGATAGTCATATCAACATGTAGGTTAGTATTGGCAACAGCTGTACAAGGCTAGTATGGCAAATAAGTAGTGTCAGCTATATATACACCCTCTAATATTACTGTGTGCTCACATGTGACACCTGTTCATGTTGCAGCAGGGCTCAGCAGGTCAGCTGTGCGGTCCATGGACACTGAACAGTGTGGACCTTGTGTGTGTATGGCACACACATATGGAGAGATCTGTCTGTGTCACATATATTAGCATCTGTGCATGTGCATAGAGCAAGGGACATACTGCAACTGTTTGTGAAGGGTGGACATACAAATGTTGTTGAATGCTGTTCTGTGCATACTCCACTGTAGGTTGTAGAGTGTGGCAAACAAGTCAGCATACAGTGCCGGTATATGAACTGTGGTTAAACGCAGTTGGTATGAAATGTCAGGCTCACAGTGTTGCAGCCAGTGAGGCCTGCTAAAGCTATGTGTGCTAAGTACACCTCCAATGCATTCCACACAGCACTGTGGAATATGAGTACATAACAGTATACATTGCAGCCTTCGCATAATTGACATTCCCACCATGAAAGGTGGACTGTTTATGTGCCTATATGGATATCACTATGTACACCAATGTTGGTTTGTGTATACGTGTGTAAACATATGTAACAGAAACACACACATATATGTATATATATATATATATATATATATATATATATATATATATATATATATATACACACAGAGAGCAAGAGAGGAAGAGGGTCATAATTACTGTGACAGATGGCTGTTGAGAAAGCCGTGGACCCCAGTTCAATGTTGACACTGCTGTGGAAACCCTACTGGAAAAAGCTCCGCACACATGAACCACCACATAGGTGGTAGTCTACCTAATACCGAAAGTGTGATAAGAGACCATGGGACACAGATGGACTGTAGTCTCCCCTTCGATAATCATGGTGACACAGTAGTCATGTAATCTGTCTACCTGACACACCTCATCACAAAAGGTGTGTCATCCAGGGAAATATGGGGCAGTGTTCCCTTCAACCCATCACACAGAAAGCCCATTACAGGGTATAATGCCCCATGTGGTATGTATCTCACAGGACATTCAGACCTACAGGAAATGACAAATACATACCTCACAAGGAGTAATGCCAACCCCAGACAGATGTACTATGCAGACCATCCCACAAACCCACACCTACACTGTGTCACATACCGCCTACCCAGAGGTGATGATTGCCAGACATACTAAGCTATGTAAAAACCAGAGCTGTTAGACATGCTGCATGTAATCGGATAATAATCCCTACATGCTACATGCTCTAGGGACCCAAACCTTCTGTCCACAATAAACTGCACATGCTGGAGGGATAGGTACCCTGGAAAAAAACAACTATCCATAGCAAAAAAAACTCCCAATCAGCAGTCATCTTAATTAATCATGAAGATTGTATGGGAGATAGTGAATACAGCCAGCCATTCACCTCTGTGACACCGCTTGACAGGGCCACATGACATGCAATGACCTGTGTGTCAAAGGTCAGGGTAGCGTATGGCTAGGCTTCCATAGGCCCTAGGGCCAATAGCCTCATATCTACCTATGAGATGATACACACCCACATGTACCTGTAACCAGAATTGCTATGTGAGCTTGACTGAGTGTGATGGTGCATGTGTTAGTGAATGTGCCAGAGATAGGTTTATGTGTGCTAGCATAGTTGGAAACTGTATTTGTCATGGTAGTATGTGTCCTAGCTGTGATCCCAGCAAAAGCTGTGTATACAATTGCTAGGCTGACAAAGTTGTATGCCATATGTCCTGACATAGTCCCTTGTTGTTGACTATGGTGCCCATTGTAGGCTAAAGCAGTGCATGCATGCTTATTGAGTGCTACTGTTGGTGAATCCAACCCCTGTATGAACTGTAGTACTACCTGCGGCTGTATGCCTAAACAGCACAGTATGGTCTACGTCCACGCTGATTGGAACCACTGCTCCATGTGTCCCCTGTAGTCCTCAGAGATTACATACCTCAGGCAAACAGTCTCGTAACTACTGTCACACAGCACTGTAAGGTACACAGGTAAAGGTCAACTGTGTCACCATAACTATGTGTCTGGTGTGTATGTCTGATGTGTGTGTGTGTGTATGCCTGTACCATGGCCTTGGTCATATGTGTGTTACAGGATATAGGTGTGTATCTGGAAACATGTACAGTGTAGTACAGCAGTATGCCACCTATATTCATCAATGAGCATGTGTTAGGCAGGGGTCTGCCACCAATAACTAGTGTGGTATACTAGTGAGACTGTCACTGGACTTCACAATCATTGCAATGGATAACACTTATCATGATGCATTAGCATGATATATACCTCCTGTGTTTGGGTTGTGCATTGTGTTGCATACAGTGTGCCATGTACTGTACTGTAGTATTACATACTGTTGTAAGATTGATGCTGTGCAAAACGTGGTTAGATATATAGAGTGTGCTAGGCACTGTCAGCCGGTTGTGTGTTGAGTACTGACATGCGTTGTTGAAAGTATGTATCTTCTGACAGCACATAGGTTGCTATACATGGTGGTACGTGATATCCGTACATTAGTAATATATGTGTGCCTCATGACTTGTTCACACAATTTGTTTCATTGTCTTCCAGGGCTATGTCCCACCATAGAAATCCTGTCTACAGCATGGTGGAGGAGGAGGAGGTATTAACTGCAAGCCTGGTGCAGCAGTATTCCCTGCTGTTCTCCAGAACCAGCCAGGACCAGCAGGAGTGGACTGCACTGTGGCAGGAGCTGGTCCATTGGGTAAATGACATAGGCATGCATAACCGGACATATGAGCAGGTACGCCATCACTGCAGTGATTTAATTAGATATGTCCAGCAGCGTGCATCTGATATCTGCAGACAGCAGCTTGCCACAGGTGGGGGGGTAGCCATCCATCCCCCCTTCACCAGAGTGGAGGAGCTGCTCCTGAGCTAGGTGGTTCCTGGCCAACAACAATTTCAACAACTAACATGTGTCATCATGGAGGCCGGAGTCACCCAGCAGGCTGACACGGAGCGTGCAGGTAACATGACATAGCTGTAGAGTACTGTTACCACAATTGTTACAGCATGATTATGTGAGATGTGTACTGTGTAGTTATACGATGTGGTGCCTAGTGTTGTGCAATGTTAATAAATAGGAATGCAATCTGTAGGCCTGTGACTGTCAACTGTTGTAGTACTGTATGATTGCGAACACACAGTAGCAATGACACAGTTGTTAGCACTGATGATGTGTCTCATATCGTTGTAGGCCCCTCTGGTGTGACAGCAAGGCAAACGAACCATGCTGGTGAGTGTGTTCTACCTTTAATACCGCTAATTAAATGTGCATGTCATAGGTGAGGTGTAGGCCATGTACACGTAATACACATATGCATAATGCATGCTGTGGATGTTTGCTGCAAGACTATGCACATCCCAGTAATGTGGGTAGCTGCCTAAAGCACATACAATACAGACAGCAGTCCACAGAAGTGTGTCAACACTGATGTGGACGTTGGATAGGCAGAGTCGATACACATGCGCACAACATACACAACCCTGTCATACGCAGTACACTTTAACATGCCACACATGGCGTATTCAGACGTCCACTGTAAGGTCACACTACAGTATCCCACACTTCATCCACACAGTACACATAACATACCTGAGGGGTAGATGCCTCACATGTGGCTGCCCGACACTCTTCAACACAGTACACATTCATGGTACGCAATGCCCTCTATTGTGTACCCTACAAATCCATGTAACAACTGGCTGTGAAATAGTGAATGTAGCCATGGTACTGCATGTTTGGTACAGCATGGTATGTGCTGGTCTGGAACACATTAGTAGCCTTGAGTGACCACGTGATGCTGCATGATGATGGCCCATGGTAGTACACCCCATCTAGTCACAGTGACCACAGTACTACACATAGCATGACCTGCTATGCACCTCAGTGTTGTGTGTGTGCAAACATAGGCAACTATACACTGTATGCATAGCAGTCACCATTTGTACCATGTGACACATATATATCTTATCATGCTATTGAGTGTATAGGTCACATGACACACACTTTGTCTGTGTGATGTGTAATTTTGCAGTTGTGTTGTACCATGCCATGTCATGTCTGGCACTGGCATGTCCACATACTGTCCTACATGCACCGTAACCACTGTACAATGGGCATGTTGAGCAATGGTATTCCATCAGGTAGACATGCACTACTCATCCCGTGTGTATACATTGCATGCATGTGCTAATCCTGTGTCCACAATTATCTGCTGAACACACAGATGCTCCCATCAGACATGGCTATCCATGTGACACACAGATAGACATCCAGCCATGGTATGTACACCTGTGTGAGATGATGCACTGGACATTGCAAAGCTTATAACACTTGCACAGCACTGTTGTGTCCATGTACACAGTGCATTCCAGAGTGAGGCCAAACAATGAACAACAACACACATGCATCAAACACAGGTATAGTGTTATTGGCAAGGGCTGTCAACACATGCACTGCATGCTGTTGGGAAACACACGTCCTGCATGCTGACACATGCGATATAGCTGCTTGCCTTGTGATGCTCTACCCCACCATCACACGCTACTGAGTATGTTCTGGACTGGTGGTGGTGGTGTGTGTGTGTGTGTGTGTGTGTGTGTGTGTGTGTGTGTGTGTGTGTGTGTATGTGTGTGTGTGTGTTTTGAAGTGATGAGTGCATTTGTGGGCATGTGTGCCTGTGTGCATGTGTTTGTGTGTGCATGTGTTCATGTGTACATGTATACATGTGTTCATGTGTTCATGTGTGCATGAGTTCATGTGTGCATGTGTTCATGTGTTCATGTGTGCATGTGTTCATGTGTTCAAGTGTGCATGTGTTCATGTGTACATGTGTTCATCTGTTCATGTGTTCATGTGTTCATGTGCACATGTGTGCATGTGTGCATGTGTTCATGTGTTAATGTGTGCATGTGTTCATGTGTACATGTGTACATGTGTACATGTGCTCAGGTGTGCATGTGTTCATGTGTTCATGTATGCATGTGTTCATGTGCGCATGTGTTCATGTGCGCATGTGTGCATGTGTGCATGTGTTCATGTGTCCATGTGTGCATGTGTTCATGTGTTCATGCATTCATGTGTTCATGTGTGCATGTGTGCATGTGTTCATGTGCGCATGTGTTCATGTGTGCATGTGTGCATGTGTTCATGTGTGCATGTGTGCATGTGTTATAAAATCCTGTACAGATGGTAAAGTGAGTTTCCTGTCTCCCTCTCACAGGTCCTGAGGTAATGTTGGATGAGTGCAGCAGGGAACCTGATGTCACTGCCACAAATAGTGGACATGATGATACATGTGATGTGGCACAGGCAGGTTTGACAGGGTGCGTCGTTGGTCTGCCAATCGACAGGACACACTTTCCACCCCGTCTATGCACACATACATACTGCCGATACATCCCTTGACATCAATGGCCTTAGCTGAGGAACAGCATATGGTAGGCATTGACCAGGATAGTGTGGTATCAATGGCACATGCAACCCCACACAGCAGCCATGCCCAGACACCTGGAATGGTACCACATAGGCATATGTCCAGGGATTCATGTGGGAGCACTGCTGGTAGTAATGCCTCTGCAGACATACCCCCAAAGGTCTCACAACCTCAGGTATGTTCAGGGCTGTAATGCAGGCACAGGCACGTATGGAACGGTACACCAGGCAGGGACTTAGGGTGCAGAGGGCTCATAATACCGCTATCAATGACAGTATCTGTGACCTTGCTGGTGCCATATGTAATTACACCAAGGTCATTGATAGACATTGGGGGGAGACACTAGATGTCCTCCACAATGTGATGCCCATGCACCAGGACAGTGCAGGACAGCTGAGACATCGACGTGGGATGTATGCCAGCAACTTCATTGGCTGGCAATCGTCGTGGATGGCACACACGACCCAGCCACTCCCGTAGTGGCAGTACCAGCCCCAGAAATGTTGGGGCTGGCCTGTCGATAGACTGTCCTAGATGACCACGTGCACGTGGCTATGGCCAGTCCCAGCAGGGACATGGGTCCAGTCAACATCCTTCTGCCTCTGACGATAGTACCCAGTCTGTCGTAGTACCCGATACTGTCCGTGTCACCCCTGCCAGGCACAGGTACCGTGTCCGTAGCCGGAGACAGTGCTCTGTACAGCCTGGCAGGTACAGTCTGCGGCTGTCCCACAACCTCCCGTATTAGGAAGCCACAAGGGGGAACTGTGTGCATGCAGACACACACACATAATCCAAACACCTAGGGCTAACACATACACACAAACATCACATCAACACTGATTCATACTGTGCTGTTGTCCCTCACACACACACACACACACACACACACACACACACACACACACACACACACACACACACACACACACACACACACACACACACACACACACACACACATACATGTCAATTAGATGGGTCAGTGTTGGGCTCTGGCAAACCAATAACACACCCTGTACATATGATGAAACTATGCCACCTCCTGTCATCTGTGACTGTGATGCAGGAACAGGCTAACATGGTGCTGATGCACAGGGTGACCTAATAGCAGTGTAGCAATGTTAGCATGTTGTCAGCAGTAAAGTGTAATGATATCCTTGTAGGTATATCTGAGCAGGCATGATGCATTAAAGCTGAGAATATCAATGTAGTATTGTTTACACCAGGGTTAATTCCAAACATGGACCGTCCGCCCATGTGCCACTTGGCTGATGTGTGTGGTACTGGCCGCATGTGTTGGTGAGTGGACGGTATGTGTGTGATGTATGCAGCACAGATTTGCATGTGTACATTTATGAACATGGTGGAGGTGCACTGTCTGCATGTATGTGCATGGAAGACACATGGAAAGGGTGACATGCCCTGTATTACACAGTGTTAACACTTCATATGTCCTATTGGTGGCCAGTATGCATTTTACTACACATATGTTACAACTTGGGTACACATGTGTGTATGACATGGTTTGACACTATGCTGTGGGTGGTAGCATTAATATCAGTCATTGGTTTGCATTCTGGTAGTGTACATAATCTCAGCAGCCTGATTTTAACCAATTGTTAGATGATGTTTTGACAACTGACACACAGCTGTAGGGTACACAGTAGCATATGAATCCTTCCAGTACTATACTATACCAGTTACCAGTGGTATTGACTGCCACACATTCCCATGACCACTCCTGTAGTCATGTGGCCATCTTAGGTACTAGCAGACACACTAGGGATATGTCTGTCCACATCTAGTAATGCATACAGTGGCCTACAATGCATTATCTGGATTAGACGCTTATCCTTCACAAGGGCAACATACAGACAGATACCTGTTGACAAACCCATGCTGTGAAGCTATGAGCCAACTATAGCATAGTCATCAACATTTACTACTCATGGTAACCTTACAGTACCACATTGGTTGTAGCCCACAACATGTAGCAGGGTACAGATGTGTATATACAGTCACATGTGATGTCATCTGTCCTCTGGTATTCACATTCCCAAGAGTATGCTGATGTCTGTCAGTGTATCACATAAGCAATAAGGGGTCCACATGCATAACCACAGGGTTGTTGTATACCTATACTGAATGCCCATTATTGACAGACTGTGTTGTGTTTGAACATGTCTGTGATATGCCCCAGGCATGAACCCTCACCCACACTATTCTATACACATTGTCATGTGTGTGTGTGACACGGATGACCTAGGGCACAGATCCCTACAGTGGCTGGTCATGTTACATACATACATATGTGACCTACGGTCTGTGAATCAGCACCACAGACTGTCAGTGGTAGCAGATGCATTAGTGTGGAAGGCAGGCTTCACACCTGTGATGTGATTGAGGTCACATGTACATCTATGTCTTTATCACACAGTTTACAATTGAAGTCACATGTACATCTGTGTATTTGCCACACAGATACCTGACATGTGCAATGCACATACAGTTGTTTTACTGATATGTCATGCATTAGTAAAAGCAAAACCCACAACACTCTGATCAACAGTGTCACACGCACACCTAGGAATTGCAGGATTCAAACCACTACCTAATTACGGTGATGTTACTAGAGTGCTACACATTAACACGACGCACTATATGCTTTACTGGGAGTTTACATTTCCACTGCTGTATTTGTGGGATACTGACATCATCAGATTTGCCAAAGGGGAATCTACCTCTTTGAATGTGTTTTGCTAGGCTCCAAAAAGGCCACTCTTCTCAAAGAAACCACACACACTCTGCATTTGCCGGATTCAAACCCCTACCTAGCAATACTATGCTACTAAAGAGATACGCATTAACACGATGCACTATATGCTTTACTAGAAGTTTATATTTCCACTGCTGTATTTGTGGGATACTGACATCATCAGATTTGTCAAAGGGGAATCTACCTCTTTGAATGTGTTTTGCTAGGCTCCAAAAAGGCCACTCCTCTCCCAGGAATCACACACATACATACACCCCCCCCCACACACACACACATACACTCAGCATTTCCGGGATTCAAACCCCTATCTAACTATGTTATGCACCTAGAGAGATACGCATTGACATGACACGCTATATGCTTTACTAGGAGTTTGCATTTCCATTGCTGTATTTGTGGGATACTGACATAATCAGATTTGCCAAAGGGGAATCTACCTCTTCGAATGTGTTTTTCTAGGCTCCAAAAAGGCCACTCCTCTCAATGGAATCACACACATACATACATACACATACACCCCCACACACTCAGCATTCAAACCCCTACCTAACTATGTTATGATACTAAAGAGATACACATTTGCACAACACGCTATATGCTTCACTGGGTGGTTTCTTGTCTCCTGCTATATTTGTAGGTTGCTGACATCATCAGACTGGACATGGTAATGTGTGTGCACTTTGTTTTATGCAATCCCAGGAATGAACCATGTGGGTCAGCAAGTATTACCAGCTTGTAGAAGGACTCCACTATTCATGGCTTGTGTGATCTATCCATGGACAAATTGCCATTCCTTCATATGACAATACATATTTATGCACAAATTGTTGACTTTGTGGATACAACATGTGTCTGGTATGTTGAGTAAGAGCTATTCAGAGTCTATGTGGGATGTGTGTAGCTCCTTTCAGTGATGTATGTTGGGTGGGTGCCTTGCAAACAGCCTAGCAGGTTTGTGAACTATGTTCTGCCCATGAACATACCACGGTTGGTAGGGTTGTGTGTTTGTCGGCATGCAATAGCTCTGTTTATGACTTCAATCATGATGGAGTACATGGCCTTGCAGTTCAGACCTCATAGGCGTATAGGATGTTAGTTCCTATGGTCTGGTGTGCACCAACACTTGTGGGGTGTGCCATATGTTGCTGTAACACATTCAACAGTTTCAGATTTGGTAGTGTGGGTGGAGCTCGACAGACTGTTCGGGTGCAGGGTATGTTTTTTCTGTAGTTCACTTATATCACATATAGGAGAAGTATGCAATTCAATTGATGCCATGTTTTTGGCTTTGGGAGGTGCTGTATACCCATTCCACGTGTGGTATCTCCTGGTATGATGATAGGGCCTTTTGTCAGTGGGAGGTGGGTATGTATGGGCCCGTCTGACAGGTTGTCGGCATTGTCAGTCAGGTACAGTTGTCCCTGACTCAGGACATATATAGGTGTACATTGCTATTTATGACATATCTGAAGGCAGTGTCATGGCTCTGTCTGGACTCATTTGCAGATTATCTTTCAAAAATACTGACAAACATGAGCACTACACCCCTGTTGTGCTCTTTTACACACTTACCACCATACTGATCCTGTGTGATCGGTCAACAGAGTATGTCATCATAATATCCTGGCATGTCCGAAGATCGGTGTCATGTGTACTCTCCAGTCCAGCTGGTGATTATTGGACTTTTGACGCAATGTTACAACTGCCTCATGTACACAGACAACCCTTTCCTCCTCCCAGCAAACTCAGATATATGTGAGAGATGCAACTATATAGATGAACAGGGGGCTGAGCTCTCTTGACCCATGACTGGCACGGTCTATCAGGTGGTGAAGGTAACCACACACACCACAACTCCTGTCTCACATAGACCTATAGCGACAGCACAGACAAAACATCCCCACACATCGGAGGATCTACATAAACTCAGCCTAAGCAGCGGAGACCTCCAAAGCAGTCACACAACCGACCGCTACCCCACAACATTACCCAGATATCACATAGTTCACAAAGTCAGTGTGCCACACAGTCACTGCCCTTAGGGCTAAGGAACACACCTAATACACTTCTCATAGTTGGTTCTTTTTGTCAGACACACTGACATCCCACTCCCCAGGCTGTACAAGGTGAAGGTCACTCTGAGCTGTTTGTCGGGTGCCAAGATCCACCATATAACACATACACTCAGGTCACTCCACAGCAAGTACATATATGGCTCCATCATTGTCCATGCTGGTGTGAATAACCTCAGACGTTCCTCCCTGGACTACATGACATGTGACATAGATGAGCTCTCTGATCATGTCGCCCAGGACAGTATGACCCTGACCTTGTGTAGCATCTTACCCTCACCAGGACTGATGTCACAGTATACAGACAAACTGATCACTTTTAACAGTTGGCTGACATATTGGTGTCATTCAAAGGGGATCCTGGGATGACATGCTCGACATGCTGCATAGCTTTGCTATGGTTGTCTTGCACTTGTCATACCTAGATTTTCGAATACTGGCTGAGGCTCTTGCTACCCCATAGTGGCTTTTTTAAGCAAGGCTCATAACACAACCCACCTCCATACACGTTACAAGGTTATAGAAACTAAGGGTTATGCTGCTCAACACCTGCTGTCTAACCCTCAAATTCACACACTCAGGACTCTCCTCAGTATGGGGGATGTCGATATCTGTGTAGTGACAGACACCAGGTTTAGGCTCACGACAGCACAACAGCACTACCAGGTTGCACTTCATACCATGCTTTTCAGACACATGACTCAGACCGGCAAACATTACTGGGGGTGTATACATATACATCACAGATACACACACCTCCAGGTTATTAGCACTGCACAAAGCATCAGAGACTATCAGAGACTATTCATGTGCAACTGACAGTGGGCAAACCTGCCTTCCAGTTTGCAGACTGCTACAGTCCCCCCTCCCAAACCCAGGTACCACACTCAGTATTCCTGGGAACACTGGGGGATATGTAGGTCTCTCAAACCACCATTATATTGGGTGACTGCAACTACCCACACATTGACTGGGAATACTACACAGGCACCAACACTCTCGCACAACTGTTGCTAGCAAATATAGACTCAAATGCTATGGCACACCTGGTCACCACACCCACAAGTGGGGAGAACATATTAAACCTGCTCATCACCAACATGGGGACTCTATGTTCCACACCAGAGGTATGCCCCTCATTGGTGAGGTCAGACCATACATTTATCTCACTGGACATCCATATCCCATCCCCATACCCATAGTAGGTTATCCCTGTGACGAACTTCTCAGAGCAGATGTCACAATTCTACAAACCAAGGTGGTATCCTACAAAGACTCTGGGACAGTGGTAACTACGGCTCAGACCATTGATTCCTTTACGTACGCATTCTCTGGACACCTACTGGAATGCATGGATCGTGCTATCACAAATTACAACATGACTCACTCCTCCAAAGGCAGGGGACCTGTCTGGTCGACCCTGGACATTCATAAGCCATACAATATAAGGGGGAGGCTACTACATGATAGAGCACAATACCAACATGGGAAGGCATCTCTGATCAGTACTGGCAGAAAGCTATAATCACTCATGTATTCATGTAAGGGCTGCTGCTAACAGAGATCTGCACCAGACACTGAGGACAATCACAAGGCCTTCTTTAGTTATGTCGGGAACCTGGGTGGAAACTCAAAGATATGCTGTGAGTTACTGCATATTGACAAAACATACACTGACCCACAGACATTGCTAACATCCTGGCAAACAGGTTCGGTGCAAATGTCTCCACCCCCATCCCCTCTACACAGCAAATGTCCATCCCAACAGGGTGTAGCCTTCCTGACATCACAGATGTACAGGTGTGTGCTGCCCTCTCCAAAGCAGACATCACCGCATCAATGGGACCGGACAGTGTCCCGGCCTGTGTGTTACACAAGCTTCATGATGAACGTAACCCTCACATTAGGTCACTGTTCATTTTCAGAGTCACTACTGGATGTGTACCCAAGGAATGGCATACAGCAACAGTGTTCCCATTCCACAGGGGTGGTGGCATGGTGGACCATGGAGAATGTCACCCTATAAGCCTAGCTAGCCTGGTCTGCAAAGCTATGGAGCATATCATCATGGAAGTCATACACATAGACATCAGGAACATACAGACACTGGATCCTACACATCTCACTTTAGTTGTGAGCAGATCTTGCCTCTTGACCCTGTTCAACTTCTTTAAACAGTTAACAGGTCCATAGATGTAGAGAAGGATGTCCACACAGCCTACCTGGGCCTCGCATACATCTTCAACACAATACCCCACTCGGACATTTTACATAAGCTGACCAGCTTCGATATCGACACATATGTCACAGAATGGATTGCTAACTGGATCAGGGTTAGCACACACATGGTCAGCTTTGCAGGTGCCATGTCTGACTATACACCAGTTACACGTGGCATCCCACAAGGCTCAGTCCTGTGACCTGTCTTGTTCAGTAAATATTTCTCTGATGTACAGGCTATCACAGGAGGGATATGGCTGACCATGTTTGCAGATGACTGCATACTGGCTGCCATATTCAACTCTCCAGCTGGCACAAGCATCCTCAAAAAGGGTCTCACAGAGATGGATAACTGGTGCCAGAGCCATGGCCTACAGCTAAATGCCATTAGATGCATAGTCATCCCCTTTGGGAATGACAACGTGCCCACACATTACCATTTTGGTGGTAATCCATTACGTACGGTAGGAGTTGTTATGGCTTTGGGGACATGAGTACTTAGTACTTTTGCCTTTGACAATCACGTTGCCAAAGTGGTTAGACAGACCTTCTATATAGCCCAACTTATCCCATGAGGTTTCACATCTAAATCAAGTGGGTCATTGTGCCCCTATAGTCATCAGGCCCATGCTTGGATACAATGCTCCATTTGAGATGTACCTTACTGGACACCTGCAGCAACTGTAATGGCCACAGATTACCTCACCAAGTAGATCTAGGGACTTACACAGATGACCTGTGCACTTTGGCTACTGTATCTCCAGCTATACTCAGTTGCTTACTGCCTACTTGAATGCGATCTGTGCCTGTTGTTTAAAGACATGTCCAACCCAGATTTCATGGTCATGATCCACCTCAGGATATCCACATCCCTTGGAGCTACATGCTCCAGGGACGTAAACCTCAGCACAGATGTTAATAAGACATGCGGGACAGACAGATTGCTATCCTGGAGGCTCCACTCAGTGTGAAATGGGATACCAGTCCTGCATACGCAAGGCCCACCACTGACCACCTACAGGAGACATCTTGATGAGTGGATGGGTGATCGTATGTTTAACCCTGGGATAACTTCTGTGTCCCTGCTAGACAGAGGCACATTAAAGTAAATGTAAATGGGCTATCTTGTGTGACCTACTATTCACAGGCACAGTCTATTAATCTAACAGGGTTGCAATAGCCAAACACACTCTGGCTAGGCTTGAACATGCCCTAGGGCAGATAGCCTAATATCAGCCTCTGGACCTGTGATACTGTTTGGGATGCACATTGTTTATTGATGATACTGATTGCAGGTTTTGTTTCTTCTTTGTTTTCCCACTTTCTATGAAAAACCCAAGTATCTGCAGAACATATTTGATTATGATAGGGTTCCTCTATATTATATATGTGTCTGTTGTCATTTAACTGTGTGCACAAGGCAGATTGGTGGATAGTGTGAGGTTCCTGGGTTAACACATGCAACTGCTGGATATGTGTGGCCCACTGCTGTACTCAGTCATGGCGTAAGTGTGTGAGCATGCCCAGTTCTGCCTTTCAGTGTTTTGTTGCCTGACATTTGTCTCATTTATTCAAGTGTATGAGCATGCCCAGTGTGACCTCTCATTATTTTGCTGTCTGAGGTCCACTACATTTGTAGATGTGTATGAGCATGAGCATTATCGACATTTATACTATCTGTGTGTTGAAGATCTGGTTCTATTCTTACTGCAGGGCGCACCTTTGCATCATAACTTGACGGGGATTATGCTATGCCTGCAGGGTTTCCATGAGATACTTTGCATAGACCTATCAACATTTCTTCATACAGGCTGACCACTGACATATTGTTGTGGTTTAGTGGTTCAGTACTATGACTATAGTGCACAGTATCCTGGGTTCGAGGCTTGTCACTGCTTTATATTTTCACACTGAGCAGACCTGATTGCCTATGGGCCAGTGGGCAAATATGAGCATGCTGGCTTTTGTTCGGACATGCCCAACTTAGACCATGCTTGTCCAACATTGCTCAACGTTAACCAACATTGCTGAACGTTGGCCAATATTGCTCAATATTGACCACAGTTGTGCTAGTTAGTGTGTGCAATTTTGTTTACATATACTGATTGGTGGTGAAATCTGTTTAGCACTGCTTTGCATTTCTTAACAGATGGCAATCATGCCTCGGGTGGTGCTGCAGGGTTGCCTATGTCGGATGCACATACTACACTCCCTCTTCATGTTTGAGGACAGGTAGCATCATGTTAGGCATCTCTTTCACTCTTTGTGCATGTCGGAGAGAGGTATCATTTCTAGGGTTCCTACTGGCCCAGTGTATGTGCTATGCGTTGCCTCTTTGCCAAGGCCAGGGCATACTGGGCACACCTCCTTCTGCCTACTGGGGCATGCTCAGCTTGTTCCTCCTCCAAGTCACGCTCTGCCTGTGATGGCCTTGGCAACAGTGGGGGGCTGTTTGGCCCAGGCCTATGCTGGTCCTTCTGCAGCTGTTTTCACTGGATCATATTATGTAGCATAGCACATACCATGACAATTTGGGTACATGTAGTTAGTGAGTACTGCAAGGCTCCACCAGATGTTTCCAGGCACTGGAACCGTGACTTGAGCAGCCCAAACACACGCTCGATTACATTTTGTGTTTGTGCGTGTGCCTCATTTTGGCATTCCTGTCCAGGTGTGTGTGCATTTCTGATGGGTGTCATCAGCCACGGCTCCAGTACATAGCCAGCATCCCCCACTAGGTGACCTTCAGGGATGTCCCCATTAGCAAATGTCTGGTACAGCTATGTCAGATGCCAAATATGGGAATCATGGTAGCTTCCAGGGCAGCCAGCACACACATTCAGTATTATGCCCTGGGCATCACACACAATCTGGCAGTTGATGGAGGGGAAGCCCTTGCAGTTAAAGTAGACCGTACCCCGCTCACCGGCTGGTGCTTTGATGCATATATGCGTGCAGACAATTGCACCCTCTACCTCAAGGTATTCCGCTATTTGCTGGAAGTGATGCATATTGCTGGCCGGTACCTCACGGGAATTGAGGAAATATACATGATCACCGACATGTGCTGACATGGCATCCAGGAACTGGTGCAGTACCCTGGATGCTGATGCCTGTGATATCCCCATCATATCATCAGTTGGTCTCTGGAAGGTACCTGTTGCTAATATTCTTAGGCCAACACATACCTTGGTTTCCACTGGGATGGGTTCCCCTCTGTTGGTTCTGTGTGTGAGACATGGCCTGCACAGCTCAACATTTTGCTGCCTGAGGTCTCTGTCCACTCTTTAGCGCTCCACTTTCTCCAGCTCATGTAGCCCCTGATAAGTTACCCTGGGCCTGTACACTCTTCTCCGTCTCCTCACTGTGGGTTGTCCAGCAGCGTTTGCATTGTCACCACCCTCAGCATGTTGTATATGTCGCATTATAACAGCAATGGCAGACCCTAACATTTCTTTGTCTCAGTAAAGCTTTTTCAGTTTTCACTTCTATTAGCTTACTGCAGTGTTGCAGTGTCTCTGAGGGAAACATAGTGGAATGTTGATTGCAGAGTTTTAAGTGCTGGGCTGGGTTGGGCTAGTGTACTGCCTGTGTAATTGCCTGATTCTAATTGTTTTCACCTGCTAGCTCTGCTAGTACTCCCTGGTTAACTTCCTACTATTTGTTGTGCTTCTCTTTCCCTTTCTGTTTCCTCAGAGGGCAGTGCCACGCAAACAAGTGCAAACACACGCACACAAGCTCACATGCATGCACACATGCTTACATGGACTAACACTTGCTTATTCTTGCTAAAACACACGCACATGGGTGCATACGCGCTTACACAACTGTAAACATCCTTACACATGCTTACTCCAGCTTAAACGCGTGCACACAAGTGCACACGCACGCACACAGTCTTACTCGGTTTTACACATGCGCACACTCGTGCATACACGTTGCAAGCACTTCTACAAGAAACTTTGGTGTTATCCATGGCATACACCTTCAATTTCTTGACTTTAGCTAGGATACCTGTTGACACACCTCTTCCAGTGATGGGCAACTGACAGCATACACATGCCACGCTGCTCCAATGAGCTTCACTTCTTTCATACATACCCCCCTCGTGATGTCACCTATCTTCTACTCTGATACTCCCCTTATCCTACTCCTACACTCCACTGACTGTGCTCATTTGCTATGCAAACTTGGGATTCACTATCCTTACCCTCATTTGCATAGGATTGCCTACTAATGCTTGGTTACATGTCTTAGACTGAGCTTCCCCCCATAGCAACCTGTACTCTGTAGCCATGTTGTCTTTGAACTGCCATTCCCTTGCATTATAATTTAGGTATTACTATGAAATCCACATTTGTGGATTTTAATTCTTGTTTTTCTTGTTTTTAGAGCACATCTCATTTGCGCGGCGCTGAGCTATGCTTAAACATCGGCGATCGGGATAAAAAAATATATATTTTATTTTTATTTTGCATCGGTGAAAAATAGCCAATGGCCGCATTTTTGGCCATTGGCATGCTTCCTCCACTGGATGCATCCTTTTTTTGGAGCTGTCACGGCTCCGTTTTGCTATTTGCAGAACCGTACTCAGTTGTCAACTGAGTACATTTCTGCAAATAACACTACTCTTACTCGGACAGGTTCGGGTTTCCTGGATCGCAATTTTACCTCATTTGTATAGCTTTCAGCTGCAAATGTGGTAATTTGCATATCCTAGCCCTGACCGTTTAAGACTCGTTTTGGGAGCTCTGTTGCACACCCCTACCGGCGGTTCCTGGATCGCTCGGCAGACACGATGGCTGCATGGAGTCTTACTCTACTCTACTCTTAGACTCCATCCATGCCTTCATGAATCCGGCCCTATGTCTCATCAACTTTGAGCAGCTGTCTTTGCTCAAATGTATGTACTTTTTACTTCTCAATTTGTTTCATGACTGTGCTATGTAGAACAGAGTTTTTGTACCCTAGGTATATTTGACAGTTGGATTGGCAAAGAATAGCCAGAAATGGGATATCTGACTGTTTTGTAGGTTTGTCTTCCTTGTTTTTTTTTCTAGATATTTGTTGTCGGGAAGTGACATGCTTTGGATTTTGTGTTTCATTTTTGATTCCTGAGGAAATAGCAATACAGAGCTGCAGACTGCTTGCATGATGGTTGCGGACTTCACTTCCCATGTATCATGGAAGAAGGTTTGACCCTGACATCCAGCCAATGGTTGTATGGAGTTTGCATGTTCTCCCTGGCTTTTTGTGGGGTTCTTCCCATCTCCCAAAAACATGCTTAGTATTACCTCCTCTGGTTCACTCAAGAATGGAGCTGTGGGCAGCAGTCCAGACTCTAGATGGTGCCCTATAGAGGGTTAAATTGCATAGACCAACTGCGATGCACAATATCCCCAAGATAGGAGAACATAGATTGTGTGTCATGTCAGGGGTAGCCGGTGTAAAAAAAAAATGTCTCTGGGTGATTCAGTCATAATGACTAATGCCACACATAACCAAAAACAATTAGGGTACTGTTGCCTGTGTTTGGTGTAGCCATTGTTCCTTCATTATTAAAGAAAATATATTATCTTAAACAACTTAATGAAAATCAGAATTATTTATATGAAAGGTAATTGCACCACCATTAGAATAGCATATTTAGCTAAAATTGGAAGCTGTACAATTTATTACATTGGAAAAATAACTTAAAGTGCATTAAAAACACAAATTTATGAACATGTATATGATATTAATAACAAAAAGGAAAGTAATGCACTGTACAAACATTCTCTTGAGTGTGGTAGTTTTAAAAAAATTGTATTTGAAATAATTGACCAGATCAACATTAGGGCTGACTGGAAGAATTTATTAAGTAATAAAGAACTTCAATTGCAGCTTAGGTTGGCAGAAATCTTTCTACCTGGCTTACATGATTCTATGTCTTTTGTACCAGTTTTAAAAATAAAGGCTGGTAAGTTATAAAACTAGATGTAGAAAAAGTAAAGGCAATGATGGCTTGAACAATGTTTAAGAATTATATTTGAATGAGAAACAGTTTCAGGTATTTTCAGCACACATATTAAAATATTGTTTTATTGTTTTCATCACTGCATAATAGATTGGTAGATGTATGATTAAATAACTAATGTAAAGTAACCTATGGAAGGAATAGGGTTAAATATCTGATTTTTTGGTTTAATTGAATAGAAAGCACCTTGGTTGAGTTTAACAAATACATTTTTTTAATTAAGAGTATGAAAGTAGGTATGTAAGTGTGGTTTGTATAGTGTTCTTTTGTATTCTGATGAAGTCCCCTGTTTAGTAGGGGTGAAAGCACTCAATATCTTTACATTTGTCTTGTTTTTTTTCAAAATAAATAGTGGATTTTAGCACATGGGGCCATCATTTTTGTGCATGTTTTGTTTTTCAATTATATATCACTTTTAAAGCACTGCACTTGTGGTATTAGTAATGACTAATGCCACCAAATGGGCATGGGTATTTGTCAGCGATGAACTGATTGAACACCTGGTCTACTCCAAACTATACCAGGGACCCATGTTAATAGTGAGAGGGGTGTATGTGCAACTATTGGCCAATGTTTGCCCATCATACATCCCAGCAGCTCTTTTCAATTCAGCAGGTGTCCCAGCTTATGCTATCTAGGATAGCTCTACTGAGCAAAAGCCAGACTAAAAATCAATCAACCTGCTGCTACACTCAGTGTAAGTTCACTGACAAGACACAGCTTGGAAGTGGATCACATGATGATAAGGCTGAGGCTGGACATTCTGTGCACTCAGGAGATGAGATTGAAGGGCAGTGCAGCAAAGCCACTTGGCTTGGGCGTCCAGTGTCTACTACACAGGAGTAGTCCAAGTTAGAACTGTGATGAGGGAGTGGCAATAAAAGATAGTGCATGATGTCATCAGAATTAGTGATAGCCTCATGACAGTAATAACACAGTGCAATGATAAGGCACTATGCATACTCTCAGCCTATGCCCTACAGCAGGAGTTGCAATAGTGAGGAAAACAATCCCTTTATACAATAGGTGCAGGACCCACTAGATAAAGCAGGACAACATGAATTATTGCTGATAATCATTGACTTGAATGCACACACTGGGACAGACAGAAAAGGATATGAGAACTGCCTGAGGAAAATGCGTGGGGCAACAGGAACAAAAGAAGGAGAGCCCATTCTAGACATCTGTCTGGCAAATGGCTTGATGTTGACCATCATAAGGTTCAGCAAGTCAGACGATCACAAGATCATATGCAAGAGTGGTGAATATGTAACTCTATTAGATTTTATTCTACTAAGGAAAGAGCACTGTGCTAGAATCAGCAATTGTAAGGTGGATTCCTGGGAGGAGCTAACAAAGATGACTGCCTAATCCTGAGCTCTTGCCTGGCCTAGGAGAATAAAACTCAGAAATATAGAGAAAATGCACAGAACAGCAAAATAAAGACAGTAAACAAACTGTAAAAGGAAGAAAATGGATCTGAGCAGAACGTAAAGTAAATCCTTTATTGTGTACAAACTATTTTTGTACACGATAAGAGATTTACTTTGCATTCAGCTCGGGCCCATTTTTAACTGGAGAAGCCTCACATGATAGCTCAGGAGTGCAGTTTGTTGTTTCTAGTTTTGGTTTTGTGCCCCAGGACCGTACCTCATTTGTAATCTATAAAAAGAGGCAAAACAATGGAAGAGCAAAAAAGGAGAGAACCTAGCAGCAGACATTGAAGGATTAATACAGATGCTGGAGAGAGTAAACAATGATACAACATTCCTAAGGAAACAATAGAGGCCCAACAACAAAAAAAATTCAGAAAGTACAAGATGAGCACAACAAATGCAGAAAGAAAACAGAATTCACAGAAAAACAACTTGCAAAGTATAGTGCATGGACAGGCTAAAAATCCTGGAAATGGAAGCAGAAAACTGAAAAAAGAAATGCATATGCAGGAAAATACATACAGGAGGGCAAACCTAAGAACCATCAAAATCAGAGAAAGAATAACTGGGGAAGAGCTAAGTAACTTTTTTAAAAACCTAATAAAGTCACAGTTAAAACCATTTGAAGAACTGAATCTAGAAATAGATAGAATCCAAAGAATAGGAAGAATTCAAGGAGCTCAGCCCAGCCAAGGCATGTGGTTTGCAAACTGCATTCGTACACAACAAAAGTATGGCTCATCAGGAATACTAGAAGGACAACGTTAAAAAACCCAGATGGCAAAAACATTAAAATAACTGCATACTAGTCAGCAAAACTGCATCAACAGAGATGATAATACAACAAAATAAGAGAATAATTGAAAAGAAGAGTAAGCTCCAAGTTCCAGTTCCCAGCAATGTAATGATAAATACCAATTATAAATAAAAATCCATTAAAAAAAAACAAAAGGGACCCAGGAACTTCTAGAGATGGACAGAGAGTTATAGAAAGCACAAAACCCAGGAGCAGAAGAAATGGAAGTAAACAATACCACATACAAAAGAAAAACTTCAATGCATCAGAAGAGGTCACATCCCCCACCCAAAGAGATACAATGGAAGATATAGCAGGCAATCAAGTGGATCAACATAAGAAGCAGACCCCAGATTATGACCAAAAAAGGGCGCAAGGACTTTTAGGCACAACAACCAACAGTACAACAATGGGAAGCTGAAGTACTGGTAAAATCCAAAAAAATAATGTCCTGAAGGACCCATAAATAAAGGACAGATGGAGGAAATGTCAAAATAACATGACTAAGAAAAAAGGGAAAGAGAATATAAAACCAGCAGGAGTAGGAACAAAGAAATTAGAGTCACAAAATTGGAAGAGAGGAGGCAAAATCCACCAAGTAGAAACAATAGATGAAACTGCAGGACAGGAGGGATAACTGTTATGAACAGCTAGAACCGCTGAAGGAACAAGCTATAACACAAAGTGATAAAAACAGGTTGGACTGGACAAATTGGGCTTATAATCACACACAACAGAATCACAAGGATAAAATATAAAGTAGTTAGCCCCAAAAGACTAACAAAGAAGCTGAGATCCCTTATAAGATCCCCCAAAGCTAGCTATGAAAACAAAATTGGCACTGATTCTAAGGGCAACCACAAAGCATTCTATAGCTATGTCAAGAATCTCACTGGCAACACCCAGATGTGCTCTGAGTTCCAGCATAACGGCATGAAAATTTCAGAACCAACTGATATTGCCAACATCCTGTCAGATAGGTTTAGTGCTAACTTTACTCCCCTCTCACCCCCTAAAGGGTCCATATCTATACAGGAAGAATGCATAGTCCCTGTAATCACATCTATGCAGGTAAAAGCTGCACTCTCTAAAACCAAAAACACAGCATCCATGGGAACGGACAACATCCCAGGCTGCATTTTACATGAACTTCAGAATGAACTGGCTCCCCACTTAAGCACCATGTTCAATCATAGTCTCATGTCAGGCTTTGTGCCCACTGAATGGTGCAAAGCAACAGTCATCCCACTCCACAAAGTGGGAGCCACCACTGATCCTGGGAACTATTGCCCTGTTAGCCTGACAAGCCTGGTCTGCAAGGCCATGGAACGTATCATCATGGATCTCTTAAACAATGACATTGGTAACCTCCAAGCTCTGGACCCCACCCAGTTCTGGTTTGTGAAAGGCAGATCATGCCTTCTGAACCTGATCGACTTCTTTGAGGCAGTCAACATAGCCGTAGATGAGGGTAAGGTGGTTCACACATCCTACCTTGACCTAGCCAAGACTTTTGACACCATCCCCCATTCTGGAATTATAGCTAAACTCACTAAACTAGGTATAAATCCCTACATCACAAGATGGATTGCCAACTGACTCACTGACAGAACCCACACTGTAAAAGTTGCAGACTCCAAATCTGACTTCAAACCAGTGACAAGTGAAGTGCCACAGGGTTCAGTCCTGGGACCTCTCCTGTTTGGTATCTACTTCTCTGAAGTACAGGCTAACACAGAAGGCATCTGGCTAATGAAGTTTGCAGATGACTGCAAACTAGGAGCCATAGTCGAGTCCCCAAATGATGTGGACATCCTACTGAGACAGCCTCACTGAGACAGATGCCTGGTATCAGAGGTATGACCTCAAGCTCAATGCCAAAAAGTGCATTGTCATCCCCTTTGGTAAAAACTCTGTACCCATGAACTACGACATAAATGGCAGTCTATTTAACACCGAATGTATGATAAGAGACCTTGGGACCCAGGTGGACAGTAGTCTCTCCTATGATAATCACATCACCACAGTAGTCAGGAAATCCTTCTATGTGGCACACCTCATAACAAAAGAGTTCTCATCCAGGAAAAAAGAGGTCATTGTTCCCCTATACTCAGCACTCATTAGACCCATTATAGAGTACAATGCCCGTTTTGGAATGTACCTCCCAAGACATCTGCAGCAGCTTAAAAGGCCACAGGAGTACCTCACAAAGAGGATTACTGGCCTCAAACAGATGCCCTACACTGATCATTTCAAAATAACTCCAGCTTTACTCTGTAGCGTATCACCTACTCCAAGGAGATCTTTGCCTAGCATATAAAGCAATGTTAAACCCAGAGCTGTTGGACATGCTACACCTAAAGAAATCCCAATCCCTACGAGCTACATGCTCTAGGGACCTAAACCTTGTCACCACAAAAAATAGGACATGCTGGAGGGATAGATTCCTGTCCCAGAGACTTCCTATACTCTGGAACAAGCTACCCATCAATGTCAAGCAAAGTTTCTCATTAGCACTCTTTAAGAAAAATCTTGGTGAGTGGATGGGAAATAGGAATTACACCCCGGGGATCACTTCTGTGGCTCTGCTCAACAGGGGCACAGGAAATTAACTTTCTTGGGTGGTCGTAAGCCAGGGAACCTTGTTGGCTAGGCTTACTTAGGCCCTTTGGCTGATAGCCTAGTACCTAGCTATGAACCTATGAACCTATGAACCAATGAAACACATCAGAAAGAAAGGCAAGAATGTATTACCTTTTCCCTCAGCAAGACTCAACAAAAAATCATTCCCATGGAAAAGGTCAGCCAAACACAAATTCAAATATTCCAATCCTCACATAAATCTTCTTCATCGCACTGCAGAAGAAAAAAGGTAGAAGACACAGATATAGTAATCCACAACAATGCTTTCCTCCTTGTTTGCACCAGTCAAAGTAAGCCCAAACACTTCTGGTAATTCCTTCCATTAATTGATGGAGCCAAACCAATTTCAGAAGCAGGCACTAAGGGAAAGCCAACAGTACTAAAATCACATTTGTTTTTTCTTTCTTTCTTTCTTTCTTTCTTTCTTTCTTTCTTTCTTTCTTTCTTTCTTTCTTTCTTTCTTTCTTTTTTCCTCCCAAGCAGCATTTCACCAAGAATTTACTCCAAGAATGTGAACTCAATAAAGCAGGTCTGACCAATCAGAACAACGGAGGACAGGGAACAAAGAAGAAGGTCAGCAAGCATAGAAAAAAGGCCAAGGAAGGAATGGCAAACTAGTTATAAACACTGGAAACAGATGAGCAAAGCCACAGAATATGAACATCAAACTGGGGCTCAATAGAAGAGCCTAGAAGGTAGAATAAACAGCCAGTCAAAAGGAGTGCTTGCACATTCACAAACTGCTGAGGAAAGGGATACAGAAGCAGCATGGCAAAATTTTTGGAAGAAAAAACAGGCAATGCATACACAAATGTTTAACCAGTATGCTGTAGACTGAACTAATGGTGAGTGAGAAAACTTATACCTCAGTTTATAAAAATACTTGATAACAGGGCAGTAACAAACATAGGTCACACAAACAGCACAGGAGAGTACATAGAATGTGCTGCAAGGACCATGCTGAAAAGGGCAGTTAATGATGACTATGGTAATCAGCTATCAACTATCAGAACTGACAATGGAATTTTATGGAAGATGCCATGGAAGGAGTCTAAGAACAACATCTCAATAAAGAGTGTAAAAACTCACATCAAAGATAAATACAGAATATTAACATGCACACAGTCCTTAGCTAAAATGTAAGGATACATCACTGCTGCTTTAATGACGTATGTGATGAGATTAGCAGTGGAGCTCATGGCTAAGTACAAGAAGGTCATAAATGCAACTTTTAAATCAAATTAATTTAAATCAGACCCCATGGATATTAACTGTTATCCACGTACTGTATCTGCAAGGTAGCAAAGGGTTCTGGGCACTCATAAGACTGAGTTGACAGACAGGTATATGCGTACATATGTCTATATATTTAGTAACTCTTTTTGTTCTTTTTTTTTCCCATATCAAAAGACAGAAATGATATTGACAAAGCAGTGCAAAGTAATAAGGCAAGTAATATAATTTTGTGGCATATACAGCAACGTCATAACTGGTAAATGGGAAACAGCTGTACCCTTAGTATTAAAAAGTATATGTGGGAGAAAGGGAAAGAAGCAGATAAAATGAAAAAAAAAAGAAGGGGAAAATGCAGTATAAATAAAAGTGAAAGATGGGCAAAAAGAAAAGAAAGATAATATAGACACAAATAAAAAAAACATAGGGAAAATAGTAATACAGAAGGACTAATGGAAAAGTACTACACAGCAATGACAGAAGAAATGTGAAACTGGTAGAGAAGTCCACGCATAGGGAAAGAGAGAAAAGAAAGGAAAAAGAGAGAGAGAGAGGTAGACAGTAAAACAAGCCAGGCAGGATAAAGAAGGAAAACAGATAAGTACACTGATGGGGTAGGTACACTTTATACCCAAGGGCGGTTATTATGGGGGGTTGGCTTTCTAGCCCATGGGTAGGGTGTAGAGGAGAGATACCAGAACTTTAAAACTCATGACCTGGACTGTGAGGGGAATATCAAACCCAATTAAGAGAAGAAGAAATATTAAAAATATATATCAGAGAAGACATAGATATCTGCATGCTATAGGAGACAGAATTAAAGACACAAGAACTAGAAAAGTGACAAAAAAGGGCTATCCAAGAGGGTGTCAGATCACATGACGAGGGAGGAAAAAAGGGAGTTGCCATTTTATTCACAAGAGGGATATCAGTAGGAGAAGAAAGAGTAAGAAGAAGGATGGTGGTTAATATGTGAGTGGGAGAAATGGAAACTAGGAAACACGTATGCACTAAATGAGGAGAACAAATTCTTTGAAGGATTCTTTGCAGGCTTGAACCAGTCAGTAACCCAGGTTGAAATATAATGTATTGAGAGGAACAAAAAAAAATGCAATGATAAATCTGGCCCTGGGCAGAAAAGCAGGAAGAAAGAGTACAGTGCAAAAAACAAAGGGATTTAATGAAGTGAATTAGTAATGAATGTTGGGTTGACTTATGGAGAGACAGACATGAGAAAGAAAAACAATTCACTTTTACCAGAAGGCAAATAGATCAGGTAAGCAGGCTAGACTGGTTTCTGATGAGATTAGTTTGTGCATAAAAGGTAGTGAAAATAAAAATATTAGACCATGGTCCAGTACTAATGGAAGTAAACAGGAAGTAGAAAGATACCACAATGGTAATGGAAATTGAATACCTCAAAATGGAGAACAGAGGACCAGCAGAGAAAACGTAAGAAGTATTTAGGAGGATCATAACAGAAAACCAAGAAAACAAACTAGAGATGAAAGAACAGTGAATGGATAGGATGAAAGTGGTAATAGGCTGGATAATGCATAAGGCAGATAAATACAGGAAGAACAAAGAGGACAATCTAAGAAGGTGGGAGGAGGATTTAAGACAGATAGAAGGAAGCTAGATAAGACTGAAAGAAACCCTGAGAAAGAATTAGAAGAACTCAGAATCAAAAGCAATATAAAAAAAACCTAAAAAAAATCACATATATCAAAAGAAAAATGGCCGAAAAGAAAGAATTCCGGTGGCTTCAAAGGGAGAAAAAAGGAAATGGTTTAGCATGGAGATTTAAAACAAGAGAAGGAAAAAGATCACCAAGCTTAGAATAAGAAATGGACAAGTACTTAAGCGGGAAGAAGAAAAGGGGTAAGAAATAATAGCTTCTTTCTGGAAATGTACAAAGAAAATATGTACCTGAAAAGTCCCAGAACAATGAACTAGAAAGGAGTGAAGATATCAGAGGGAGAAAAGGATGAACTACATATGCAGATAGAAAGATTAGAAGTTAGACTGGCAATAAAAGAATTAAAGGGAGGCAAAGCAGCAGGCTAGGATGGATACCCGACTGAATTCTACAAACTAGTAAGCACAGAAATAGAAGAGGAGCTAGCAAGGGTATACAGAGTGGGTAGAGAAGAAAGTACACTCCCCAGTTCCATACAGAAAGTAAGAATAATGTTGATACCCAAAGAAAAAGATGAAATAACTTATGTAACAGCATTTAAACCAATATCCCTAATAAACATAGATAGGAAAATACTAGCAATGTCTACATAAAAAAACGAGAAACCCCTTCCCAAATACGTACAGGAAGAGCAAGCTGGTTTTATAAAAGGAAAAATATCAGTGGACATCTGGTAGGAGGTGCTCAGCTTCAATGAACAGCGGGAGGAACTAGGGAACCAAAAAGAAGGAATAATATTGTTTGACATCAAAAAAAATTTGCCTCATTAAAATGGGATTTTATGTTTCAAATTGTGAGGGAAGCATTCAGGAACTGGATAAAAGCAATATATATATATATATATATATATATATATATATATATATATATATATATATATATATATATATATATATATATATATATATATATATATATATATTATATAATACATATATATATATATATATATATATATATATATATATATATATATAATGTCTATATATATATGTATATATATATATATATATATATATATATAGATATAGATATAGATAGATAGATACCCATCAGCAGAGGTAAGGGTAAATGGGAAATACACACAGAGATCTTAATTCTATGCGGCAAAAAACCGGCATGCCCACTATCCCCAAGCTTTTCTCTCATAGTGATGGAAGTCCTGTTCAGTGAGGTAAACGAGGCACTACAAGAATTAAAACTCCAAGTGGGGAATGACTAAGATTCTCTTATTCGCAGATGACTGCAACCTAATAGCAGATGATATAAAGAGAGCAGCAAGCATATGTATGAAGAAATTTGAAACCTTCAACCAAGAGTCAGGGCTTGAGTGCAGCCTAAAGAAAACAGTGTGTGTTAAAATAGAAGCAAGCATAGATCAAGGAGTTGCAAGAATGGGAATAAGCATACCAATCAGGCCAGAAGCAAAATACCTAGGATAAGAGGTGTGTGTGGCTACGGGTTTAACAAGAGAAAAGAAAGACAAGAGCCATATCCACATAACTGGAAGGGAGGGGATAATCAAATGTATCCAAAGCCGCTGTGATGAATTCATATGGGGAGGGAAGAAGGCAAGCATCAATAATGGAAAACTGTGAGCATTCACAAATAAAGTAGGGCTTGGGAATGCCAGCCTTTGAAAGATATGCCAAGCCTACACCATAAACCAATGGTTAAGGATAACAGAAAAGGAACTAGCCAAATACCAGACCAAGAGGAAAAATCAGATGAGGCAGAAAGTAAGAAAAAATCAAGAGAAACTACAAAGGCAAAGACCCTACTTCCACCAACCCAAATAGGACTAAAAGGAATACTAGAGAACACTGTAGATTTAGAGGGATGGATATGGCAATGAGAGGAGGGGAATGAAAAATGGAAAGAAGTAAAAAGAATTACAGAACAGAGTTGCCACAAGCTAGGGAAAATCTTCCAGGAAGATCAAGAAAGAGAGATAACACTGATTAAAGGAGAAAAATATGAAGAAGTATGTAAAAGAATAAAAGGAGGGGGTGGGAAAAAAGAATATAGTAGGATACCCTTTGCAAGTGAGGCTTGCAACAACCTGCTCACCTATCCACAGGAAATCAAAGGCAGATGGAAGTACTTTCAGCAACTTCTGAATGAAGAAAACCTCACAGAAGCTGTACTGCCTCAAACACTGCCTATGATGAAAAAAGAGGAAGAGCTCACCCTAGCAACAAGCTCAGATGAGGTTACAGCAAATATGATTAAGATGTTGGGTGAGTTAGGGGAGTAATGGTTCCTGATGGTACTCATAGCAGTAAAGAGAGAGAGAGAGAGAGAGAGAGGGCATATCCTAGATGACTAGAGAATAAGCATACTAGTGTCAGTGTACAAGAAAAAAGGGAACATCCACAACTGTGGGTTGTCCAGAGGTATCAAAGTCCCATCACACTGCATGGAAGTTCTAGAGTGGGTGATTGATAAATGAATGTGTAGGGTAGTAGAAAGTAAGATGAGAGATGAGAAGTTCAGATTTAGATCAGGATGGAACACACTCAAGCTGATGTTGACAGTGAGACAGATAGTTAATAAGAAGCTAGAGATGAGGAAAGAGTCCAGCTGGGCATTCCTAGACTTGAACATATGACAAGGTCCCAAGAAAGCTGATCTGGGCAGCACTGCAGTCTTTCTCAGTCCCAGAAAGACTGGTAGAATTTGTGGAGGCTATGTACAAAGAACAATGACAAGTACAAAAAGTATTTGGACTCTCTGAGGCCACTTCTGTTAATACTGATGATGGACTACATCAGCAAACAGGTTGGAGGGGACAAAACAATAAAGCTGCTGCATGCAGATAATGTGGCATTACAGGCAGACTCTGAACAAGAACTTTTGCAAAAGATAGGGGAATGGAAATCAAAACTTAAGGCACATGGGATGAAACAAAGTACAGATATAACAGCTGTAATGGCAGCAAATTGAAAAAATCAGAAGAAGGTGGAGATTGAAATTGAGATAGAAGGGAACATTGTAGGACAGTTTAATAGCTTCAGGTATCTGGGAGGAATGGTTGAGGAGAACGTAAGTCTGAATGAGGATATCAAAACTAGAATCTGAGGGGCTTGAAAGAACTAGCATAGAGTAGCAGGAGAAGCTCAAAAGTAAGATGTACAATACAGTGGTGTGAGCAGAGCAGTTGAGTAAGCCAGAGAAGATGAAAATGAGATGCCTAAGATGGGTAGTAGGATGCACACTGTGAAGCAGATAAAGAAATGAGAACATCAGAGCAAAAGCCAACATGGCTCCAATTGCAGGAAAATTCAAAGAGAACAGATTACAGTGCTCTGATCACAAGTGCAGAACAGCAGAATGCAATTTGGTGAAGATTTGGAACAGACAGGAAGAAGGCAAGAGAAAACTAGGACATCCAGCAGAGATGGATGGATGGATTATGCGAGAGAAGACCTGTGAAAAGAAATTAGGCATGTGACACTGAATCAAGAAAGTTAGTGAGGGTTGACACAACATCCCCATCCCATGTAGAAAATGGAAAAAAAGGTGGATTGATGACGATGGTGATGATGATGATGCAGATTACCTCTGCTATTCAAGAAGGTACTGCAGTACATATACTTCTGTGTACACATTATGATACTTTTTTCTGATTCAGCAACCAGCTTAATAGGGTGCTGCATGGTGCTCCATAAAGATGTGCAGTACTATGTATGACTGGCCCTGCATCCGTGCTGAAACAGTATGCGATGGAGAGGCATATGATAATTAGCCATGTGCTCTTTCCATAGGAACCATCTCCAGGAATGCGTATATATATCCCAAGTGATTCGGTGTTCAACAGACAGCCATGAGCATTGTATGGGAATCCTTGGGATGAACCACTAGATACCAGAGATACCATATAATGAAATGTCTTTACAACACTAGCATCACTATGTGGATTGGGGGTATGGAAACACTAGATATCAGGGATAGTCTACACTCAAACGTCTTGATTGCGCTAACAGCACTTTGGGGATTGGGGGGGATTCACTAGACACCAAGTACTACTGTAATTGGCACTGCTGTAATGTCACTGACAGCTTTACGACAAATGGGGGGTAGTGGATTCACTAGCCACCACAGCAGTGCCATAATAGCACTTACAGTATTACGGTGATATGGGAGTGGGATGACAGACTAGCCATCAGGCCATCTTAGAAACAGGCTGCACTTGTGTGTATGGGAGAATTACTTTTTTGTAACCTGTAGACTGGTATGCACTCATTTGCAGACTGAAACAATGCAGGAATTCTATAGATATTGGGACACTTTTATTACAGTTACATAAACAAGGTCTTAAATTTTAAGTGGCTTTCAGAATTAATACATTTTCTGTAGAAATTTAAGACTGCCATTTGTTGATGTCACCTAGATGTAAAATAAAATATCAGAAGCTGAGCTGTTTCACAACCTGAGTTCATAGGTTCATAGATTCATAGGTTGGTACTAGCTATTGGCCCTAGGGCCTATACAAACCTAGCCATAACAATTCCCTGGATATTTCTTCCCACAGTATTTACTTCCCTGGACCCCTCTCTAGCAGGGCAACTGACTTGATCCCTGGGGTGAATTTCCTATCTCCCATCCAATCATCAAGGTTTGTTTTGAAGAGGGCCAAAGAGGCACTCTGTATGACATGTATGGACAATCTATTGCAGAGTCTGGGGAGTCTATGGGTCAGAAACCTATCCCTCCAGCATGTTTTGTTCATTGTGATAACAAGGTTTAGATCCCTGGAGTGTGTGTTTCAGAGGGATTGGGATTTCTTTAAGTTAGCATGCCCAACAGCTCTGGGTTTGACATGGCCTTGTATGTTAAGCAGAGATCGCCTCTGAGTAGATGATATGTGACAGAGCATAGGTGGAGTTTTTTTAGACTATCAGCAGAGGGCATCTGCTTTAGGCCTGTGATTCTTTTAGTGAGGTATTTCTGCAGCCTTTCCAGTTGTTGCAAATGTCTTGAGAGGTACATATCAAATGTGGTGTTGTATTCTATAATGGGTCTAATGAGGGCTGAGTACAGTGGGACAATGACCTCCTTTTTTTTCTTGATGAAAAGCCCTTAGTGATGAGGTGTGCCACATAGAAGTATTTCCTGACTGTTGTGGTGATGTGGTTATTGAAGATGTGACCATTGTCCACCTGTGTCCCTAAGTCTCTTATCACACTTTTGGTGTTTAGTGTACTGCCATCTATGTGATAATTCATGGGTACATGTTTTTTCCCAAAGGGGATAACTATAAATTTCTTGACACTGAGCTTGAGCCCATGGCTTTAGCACCAAGCATCAGTTTCTGTAAGGCCCTTTTGTAGACTATTCACATCATTTGGGGATAAAAAAATGTCTCCCAGTTTGCAGTCATCTGCGAACTTTCTTAGTTAGAGTCCCTTAGTGTTGGCCTGTACTTCAGAGAAGTAGATGCCAAACAAGAGCGGTCCCAGGACTGAACCCTGAGGTATTCCACTAGTTACTTGTCTGCAGCTGGATTTGGAGTTGGCTACTTTTACAGTTATTTCAAGATCTGTATTACTTTTATCTTTGCTCACTCCCTTATAATTCTGGTTTATGGTTAGTAACCTTCTAAGTACCTGTCTAATAGTGAGTCCAAAATAAAGTTGATTTTTGGTCTGCAAAGTCATAGCATTGTCTTCTGACAGTTAAACATGCATTATCTGCTTTAACGTTTGCAGTTTATTCATGCTCTGCTCATTTGTAAAATTTTTGCCAAGTTACTCCAGCAAAATGTAAATACACATTGGGCCAAATTACAAAGAAAGATGAGGACAGCGTAGCACGCAAAAGGACCACAGTCAGAACAACTGTGGCAGATACGATTTCATAACATGCTAAAACAAGAATAAATAATTATCAAGAAACCATTATCCTAGGAGATGTAAACCTAGACTGGCATCTCTGTTCCTCAGAGTTAAATTCCACAGCAATAAATCTCCACGGATTCCAACAGACAATAACTTCCTCTACCAGGATAGGTAACAGCAAACAAAAAGAGAGCATCCTAGACTGGATCCTTATAAACAGTCAAAATCATAACTATGTATCAGGGACCCTACCAAATGACCTCAGTGATCACCTCATCACCTACCTAAAGAAAAACAAGATAACCTACTCGAATCAGCCCATGTATAGATCTGTTAGAAACAGGCAACACTTTGACCTCATAAAATTCCAGACTGAACTCAAATCATATAACTGGGCATCCCTTAAGTTTCTCCCACTAGAAGAGGCAGTATTAAATTTTAATAACACATTTCTAACTATACTTGAGGATAATGCCCCAAAAAGACAAATTAGAATTAAAACAAAAATAACACCCTGGCTAACAAAGGAGACCAAATCCTTAATCAAACTAAGAAACAAAACCTGGAATACATGGCGTACTACCAAGTCCCCCCTCGACCGCATTAAATTCCAACAGCAAAGAAATCTGACCAAAAAAACAATAACCCTAGACAAAAAAAAATTACTACTGCCAACTACAAAACAAACACCAAAACAATCCCCAAAAATTCTGGGTCAGTTTAAACAATCTACTCCACCCAGGTAAAAGCTCAACTCCTATCCCAGAAAAACTATCAGATAAGAGCCCAGAGGAAGTAGCCAATTCCTTTAATTCCTTCTTCACTGACACAATACAATCCCTTGCCAATCAGCTATCTACCAATTGCCCCCAGTTAACAGATATCCCCCAAATGTCCATACCTATCTTTAAATTTCAACCTGTCCCCACTGCCTATATTTGCTCACTACTGAAGAAACTTAAACCAACCACTCTCTCTGCTGACCTTCTCCCATCCGAATATCTACAAAAAGCTGCTGATGTCATAGCTTACCCTATCTCTATTCTTATCAATCGTACCTTGACTGAAGCCAAACTTCCCTCAATATGGAAAATATCCTATGTGATACCACTCCATAAAGGAGGCTCATCGACTGAACTATTAAATTACAGGCCCATAGCCATATTGTCACCTTTGGCCAAAATCATGGAGAAATGTGTGCATCGACAGCTCCTTTACTATCTAACCCAAAACAACCTACTCTCCAGTTCTCAACATGGCTTTAGGCCACACCATAGTACAACCACTGCTCTCCTCTCATTTATTGAAACAATTAATCTCAACCGGAATAACAAAAAAATATCGTCAGCTCTCTTTTTGGACCTATCAAAGGCCTTTGATATGGTGAACCATCAACTACTACACAATACCCTAAAAAATCTCCATCTAGACAACATAACCCTAGATTGGTTTCAAGCCTATCTCCAAGATAGACCGCAAGCTGTACTCTGGCAGAACAGGCTCTCTAGCCTCCTATCTAATACCATAGGAGTTCCTCAAGGTTCCATACTGGGACCTCTCCTCTTTACTGTTTTTACTAATGACCTCTATAAAGCCATCCCAGATGCCACATGCATTCAATATGCTGACGATTCGACGTTAGTCTGTTCTGATTCATCCCCAGTTAATTTACTATCAAAAACCCAATCATGCTTTACAGCAGTTGAAAATTGGCTACTGGGACATCGACTTATTCTGAATCCAAATAAAACCAAACTGTTAATCTTCTACCCCACTCACAAGATCATACCCACACCCTTCCATATCCAATCCAAAAATGGGACAATCATCTCCCCTGACTCCCACACTAAACTCCTAGGAGTGACCATTGACAATAAACTTAAATTTGATATCCATATTAATCAAACTGTTAAAACCGTAAACAAAAACTTGGGTCGCTCTATCGAATAAAATCCTTTCTTACCCCAATAGCAAAAATAGCCACTGCCCGCTCCCATCTCCTCTCCACCCTCTTATATGCTTCCCCTATTTTCACAAATCTTAACACTACTGAATTAAACAAACTTGCATGTTGTTATAATCATATTGCAAGATTTGCAACTGGCACACCCTATAGAACCCATCATTGTACCAACCTACAAAGCCTGGGTTGGATCGAATTCCCCAACCTTCTACAGCAGAGCCAACTCATAGTAGCATTTAAAATTCTTAAACAATCTGACAAAACCCCTGCACTGATAAACTTAATCAAACCTTACAACAATCTCAATAGTTTACGTTCCTCAAACAAACTACTAGCTCAAACGGTAAAATCCAACAACTCAGGGGGTGATGCCCTCTTTGCCAATGCAATAGGAAAAATCTGGAACTCCCTTCCATCCATCCTCACCACCATTTCCTCCATAAAACTCTTCAAAAAGAGACTAAATCACCACCTTCAGATACACTGGCTATGCCAATGTATAAGCCCAGTCTGACTTCAACTAAACAAGTTTTTTTCCTCCTCCCTTTAGGACCAATGACCGTACCACTACCACTTCTCTCTTCTGTCTTCCCTCTTATCCCCTTTTCTATATAATTCCCTAGTCTTATTATCCTATTTAATTCCTGCTACTACTATCCGAAAGGTCTACCTAAAAGGAAAATGTCTGTTATACTATGAGTTTTTGTGTTCTTTTTTGAATATTTTTTTTCTTTATATGTCTTGAGCAATGAGTAGAAATATTCTAAAATGTCTCCTATTCTTGTGTAAAATACTTAAGTGAACATACTGTATTATATCAACATAGTGTATTCTTATTTGCTTATACGTGGAGCTTTTCTCCCCGGGCCTCCGCTGAAAATGGACATGTATCCAGTCGGACTCTCCCGGTTAACAAATGTAAAATAAAATAAATAAATAAATAAATAATTATCTATACAATGTAGGATAATTATGGACCCTGCACATGCATGCCAGATTCCAAAGCACAATGGGTGCTCCCCACATAACATAAAAGTGACAAAGTACTTCATCAACAACTTTCTGAAAGCACTTGGTCAAGACCATGCTTGCTTTATTTTAACAACGCTATATTCCACATAGTCCTACAGTAGACTGTAGAATCTACAAATATTACTTAGAAAAAAAATTCAACCTGCATTTAATGCAGTACAGCAGGCTGAGATACTGCAAGCCATATTAGGTGACAATCTGCAAATGCATCCCAGAAGGCAGCCAGATAGGCATCAAGCCAGTCTACAATTAAGTCAGCCCTCTGAAGAGGAAATAATAGATACAGATTAGCTAGCTGGTGCAGGCTGTGTGCAGGACATTAGCACCCTACATGTATGCTCATAGTCTACAGAGTAACCCGCTACCAATAGAAACAAACATATACCTGAGTCTAAGTATACTGGACTCTGGGACATGTTACCAGCTTATAGGAGACACCATAGAAGTATTCCAGACAACTGCCAGTCACATCCTCTCATATTTCCTGACACCAATGTACACTAATGTGAGTGAATATATCCACTTCCCAATAACAGTCATGGAGCACAGAACTGTCATGCAACATTTCTATGCCATAGCCAACTTCCTCCACATCCTCAGAGGAATAGATTGCACCCATGTTCCATTTAAAACCACAGCTGTACCTTATGCTGCATAGTACATGAATAGAAAGGGATGGCCATCACTCAGTTGTCAGGTGGTGGTGTGCTGAGCAGATGGCCTCATTATTAATATCATGGCAAATCACACTAGCAGTGTGCGTCATGCTGCAAAATGGCAGCAAAGCAGTCTGAGGGCCACTTATCAATGTGGTGAAATCCTCAAGGCACTACTGCTCAGTAAGCAAAAGACTACAGCTTTGATGTAAGCAGACTCTGGACCAGTCAACATTAAGCATGAGGACAATATATGTGTTATCTCCTTCCTGCAAACAGATGATTGCTGTTATCCACTAGACCTTTTTTCTAATGACATCATACTGAGCTCCATCAACCAATTCCAAGGGTACATCCACCTGAGCACACACCATGACACAAAACACAGCGACAGCATGATTCAGATGTCGAGACACTACAGTACACACCAGAAATGGAATCACAGATGATTATCATGTGCGCCATGCTGCACAGCATTTCAACAGCAAAACATGGTGGCTTGGCAGCTGCAAGTGTTGGTGACCTACCCCAAGAACCTCAGATGTTTGATGATGAGATGTTTAACCTGTGAGAAAAAATAGACATGGGTGATGAAATTAGTGGCCATATGTCCTACCTCTGGCAACACAACAACATCTGACACCCATCTTTGGGTCATGGCAAGCCACACATACAAATGTATACAAGCAAAACAGTGAGGCTCACATGCTTCCCCACAACAGCAGCACAGACCACAACCAATGGAAAAAACAGGCCTCTACAATGAACATCATACATAACAGAAGCATAAGGTATACCAATAACAATATGTACACAACACTCAGAGGAAACATCAGTGCAGGAAGTCTGTCTGTAAGGTACATCACCAAAGAAGTCCACACAGGTAAATGTGTGGGATGCAGGAGTTGTGCACAGTGGAAATTGTCACTGGATGGGTAGGCTATCATAATACAGAAAACCAGCATGGAAAGTTACCTATAAATTTGTCACTACCTCAAGAAATCTAGGCCCATGAAGTTTATAAAAATGTACCACAACAAATATACCCCAAAACAGTGGCTGTACACTAACACTGATGCATCACACTGTTTGATGTGTAACAGTGTGTTAGTACACAGTAAAAAGCTAAAAGCAGCATGAGTAATTACAGACAACCCGAGGACCCACCAAAAGAAATTAAACACAAACAAGCATGACGTCCCATGAATGAGAATGTCACACAGAAGGCAATACTTCAAATCACAGGTTATTGCTGCAACATGACTCAGTTACAGCTAATAATAAACTTAAACGTGCAGCATCATTGACAGTGACTACACAACATACACATGAAACATGGAACATGCACCATTGTTGGGAATACAGCAGCATAACATATATATATATATATATATATATATATATATATATATATATAGATATATAGATATATATATACATATACACATATATATAAGCATACATATATATGTGTGTGTATATATATATATATATATATATATATATATATATAGTCCCTCTCAGTTGACCAAGCTTTCAGAAACTCGAACTCCATGTGGTCGAGACCATATGATTGAGTCTTTGAAAACTCAAAGCTTTTGAATGGAGATTGCGGCATGATGAGGATTGGAAAATTTACCCTTTTCCTCACTGTAGTGTGATTCCGGAGTTGGTATATATAATTTACAGGGGGTGTGGGGAGTAAAAATGTAAAAAAGGTAGATTTTGTTTTTGTTTGAGTTTTTCAGAAACTTGATCTTATGATCTCTTCAATACTTTCTAAAAAGTCAGTCATCTGGCATAGATGTATGCATATATATATATATATATATATATATATATATATATATATATATATATATATATATATATATACATGTGTGTGTGTGTGTGTGTGTGTGTGTGTGTGTGTGTGTGTGTGTGTGTGTGTGTGTGTGTGTGCAATCAGTAAGATATTGGAAGGCACATATGTGAAATGCATGTGAGCATGGAGATTGAAAATGGAAGCATGTCCACAGAAGTTCAGTCAGTTCTGATGGTGGGACATGTACAGTGTCATTTTAAAATGCCATACGTAACACAGATACAGAGGCATACTTGTGCATGTGGGAATGGCAGACAACAAGGAAATGTACAATGTAGCAATCAATGCTGGATGACAAAGATAGCATGCTATCACTATGTAAATATGTGTTATATCTTAATTAGCAAGTGATAGAAGCACAAAGTCACATCTAGCATTACTGTCATCAGTATCTATACTAACACATACCATTGACAAATAAGCACTACACATCACAGCATGAAGTTAATCACCTAGGTCAAAAAATTATCAAAAAACCCTGTGGCATCAGACATTTGAAAAACAACCTACAGATTAAATAGTTAGTGGTAAGCACAATGGTCATCATTGCCATAGGGTCAGAATGATAAAACTGGCCATACATTGGATTGACTGTCAGTGTTACTTTAACACATTCTAGGGCACACAAGCTGATGAGTCACACCATGGTAATGACTGCCCCTGCCATGTCCTGAAACACTCAGCCCACATTGCTGTGCTGATGAACTGGATGTGGTGACAATAATGTTTTGGGGCACAGTGTGGGTAGGAGCAATACTGCAATATAACGGTGTGGATGTGACTGCTGGGCTCACAATGGAGTGAGCAACAGCAGATGTACATGCTCATTTCGGTACAGACATTGATACAAGGGCCACATGTGGCTTTAATAAGAGTGGGTCTGCCTTTCAGCAGTACAGCTAATCTGCTTAGTACAGTTAGGGCATGTTACACTTGGTTAGGACTATAGCACTGCTCTAGCACTGCTGTAACAAGGCTTTCAACAGACCATGCAACAGGTAACACACTGCGATGCTGTGCAGCCAGTGCTGCCATAACCTCTCTATATCTGCACTCCTCACCTTCATGTCACACATGCAGCAGGTGCATACTTGATTGGTGACACAGACAAGTGCAATCAGGTCACATCCACAATGTTGCTTTGAAGGTTCTTGTGTATGTAATAGTAGGTGGATGCTCTTTGCTATGCTTTCATGCACATCAGCTAAACTCCCACATGTATTCCAGTGGCAAGCATTGGTCCATCATGAGGAAGAATCACCATAATTACCAAACGCTACATGGGACAGTGGGTCATGCTCATCATCATCATCATCTGTCCACAGTATCTTCCATATCAGAGGGTACACCATGAATCACATGGCTGTCCCCTTCCAGACCAGAAAATGAACCCAGTGCATTGGCCTTTGTGCCATGGGCCATGCTACCATAGTTAGGCACAACAAATCCTACATCAGGATCAGTGTCTAGGCTACTGGAGGAAGCAGGCAGTGGACGTGCTCAAAAAGGGGCAGATGACACATGTCACATACTTTCACAAAAATCCCATGCCGTAGCATAGTACTGAGATCTTGGACAACTATATGACCACAGTGCAAATGATGATACAGACGTACCAAAAAGACATAGCTGTGGGTGGTTCAAGGACTCTGTATAATACAAATATGACATTTAATTTACATATCAAACAAATATGACAGATGAGGTCAATGCAAAACTAAAACCTATCTGACATGTCCTCATGTGATTCCACTGCTGGAGGTGAGGGTTGAAATGCCACTGTCATGTGAAAAGATAGACATACACAATTCATCATAAAGCACATACCACATGTCATGTAGCATTCCACCTGAGGTATACCATACAGCAAATAAGACAGATACATTCCAGATGACAAGGCTGATGTGCAGATTGCAGGTGCCTTATGCAAGTGAACTAGACCACATTAGTCATGAAGGGCACAATGCAATTATCAATAGTGGAATATAGCAAACAGGTTCAAAGCCTTATAATCTGCCATAATGTGGATCCTGTGTTATAACAAGGCACACAAATATTAAAATGTTAGTATACCTTGCAAATATGACAGGATGCAGTGGCACACAAAAGCTGTGGGTCACTCTAATAGGATATGGAGCCACTTATGTAACAAGCAGCGCAAATGTCAGCCAGATGTGCACTGTTTGTCATGTAACCATAGGTACCTGTGTAGGGAACAAGGCAACATGAATATCCAAAATCACAGGTGTACTAAACAGTGATCCGTAATACCTGCTAGATATACAACCTTACCAGGTGTATCTGTGCGTGCAGCTTTCTGGACCGTGACTTGCAATGATGTATCTCTGGGTTAATATGGCAAGCAAATGTCAACATGTGAGTATAACCCACAGCCATATCAGGAGTCAGAGGCAAACAACAACTAGGAGTCACACTAACAGGATACGAAGATGCCTATGTGACAAACAATGCACATTTTCGTCAGATGTACCTGTGTAGAGAACAAGGCAACATGAATATCCAAGATCACAGGTGTACTAAACAGTGATCCGTAATACCAGCCAGATGCACAACCTTACCTGGTTATCTGTACGTGCAGCTTTCTGGCCCATGTCTTGCAGTGATGTATCTGTATGTTAAAATTGCACACAAACTTCAACATGACCAGATAGCACAGTCATGACAGGAGGCAGAGGCACACAACTATGGATCACACTAATAGAATATGGAGACACTTATGTTACATATGTTGCTGCTGTGCAAATGCTGCGGGACCTATCCAATTGAAAACACAGCATCACACATTGCTGAGAATGTTATTTATGTACTGTGCTGGTATGATAACAGGTTATAACAATTAGGTTGTGCATCCACATCAGGAGCACTTTCATGCTCATGACATACTTCAGCTGCTGAAACAAAAATATAACAATATTGTAATAACTGTGAATTAATGTCCTTTAATGATAAATGGTGCGTGCTGCAGTGTTTCTGAATGGAGGACATACCTGCATATCCTCAAACACTTGCTTCGATACCTCCTCTGCGGATCTGACTATCCTGACTTGTGGTATGATGTGAGGTCAAGAACCTGCATATTTCATCTAGGGGAAGCAACGGTGTCCACCTTCAGGGGCATTTATTGCTTTCTCATAACAGCAGAGTCTGTTAGCTACACTGGAGATTGTGTCAGAGTAACACTGCCAACAGACCTCCCTGAATCTATTGGGAGCACCTACAGCATTAATCATGTTTGCCAGGTCCATCAACACTTGTTTCTCCCAGGCAGTATTGCCCATCCATCTAAGACGTTTGCAGCCATGCTGGCACAGAGCCTAAATTATTACATCATTCGCTATGTGTGAGAAATTGTTTCCTCTATTTCTGATTGACATCTGAAGATAGGATGATATGCACATCTTACAGTTTTTATTAAGTCTCACATATTGACATGATAATGTTAAAAGTATATGCTAGTTGAATGGCTTTCGTCACATTCACAATGCATAGCTATGCAAAACAATTCATGTTATGTATGCTACTGTTTTGTACACAAAATCTGAATTCTTAATTCATCTATCAAGCCATTTAACAATTTTGTAAATATGTAGATGTGGGATTTGAACCCATGTTAATGGATATTATAAGTGCCATTCACATAATTAATGTGTCACCAACATAACACTGTAGCAGTACTGTTGCCACAGGTACATCCAAGCATAAATAACATCTGCCTCAAGAATGGAGGATGCTTTTCATATTATCTCAGTGACACACATCCTAAAATATCTTAATGTTATTATATGGTATGCAACACACATACTGGAATTTATACAGAAACAGGGAAGAAAAATGTCAGCATATTCAAATGAATTGCTATGCAGTCATGGCTACATTTCACCACAAGAAATAGTATAAATTCTAAGCAATCCTAATGTTGCTTCTATCAGATTGAATGGAATCACAGATATTACCATATTACCAAGCATCAGAGAGTATCTGTAAATCAGTCACTGAACATATGACATATGGAAATACTGACAAGTCATCAATTTCCTTAAACATATCACAGGTGAGTCAGAAATAACAATGGATATATTTTAATTCCTTCAGTATCCATCATTCACTTGAGCTGTTTCCTTTTTATTCATATGACGGCATATTGAGAAAATGTTCTTTTCATTGATGGAAATTTACCCATATGTATGCATATTGTTTAATACTAGCCCACTCATTTATGTAATAAACAGATTGTAATGCTGACAATTTCAAAAAGCATATGCATAAAAACATGTTTCTGTTGATTTCTAGAGAATAATAACATGGCTATGTGATAATAATATTTTCCACCATAACAAAGCCAGCAAGAGGCAGGTTACCTTTTGAAGTTAGCTGTCAATTAGCTATCCCTTAGCATAAGTACACACAGCTTTTAATTACCATTTGTGCCATACACAATTAATGAGGTTCATTAGTATTCACTGTTTTGGAATCCCATTTGCAAGCATCCAGTTAAGTTATCTAAACTCAACCAATTAATCAATAACTTGAAGTAAGTGTGCTCAGCGCCACTACCTAATAGGTATCATTAAATGGGAATATCTGTAACACATGCCGAATGCCCTGCAGTAGGGTGCTACCATCTTATATGTGCCAACTTTAAAATGCAAAATCGACACATTTACTACTTATACCATTGCTACTTGCAAACTGAGTGGGACCTCAGTTGACATATATTGGAAGGCATTTTTAGCAACTTTCAACTACAATTATGTGGATCGTGACTGAGAAAAGGTTCCAGTGTTTCTGGTTGTCAAAGTGGATGGAGGAGGAGACCAGCCGGGTGCCCACTGTCTATGCTGGAAATGAGCAGAGGCTGGCAAGATGCCCCAGGAACTTCGTTATGATTGATATGGTACTGGATTGCACGAGAACACCACAGACAGACTGAGATCTACTGGTCTGACATGCAGGTTTGCCACTGCTATGATGACCTACATTGGGGGGACACAGACGATCTTTGCCAGAGGATCGCAGAGGTCTGACACCAGCCAGAAAATGCCTAAAGTATGTTATATAAATCCCCATCATAACACCTACGTTACCATATATGTATTTATTAACCATATATGTTTAATGTATTAATGCATTTTGAGGTTGTTTGCAACAAAATTGGGCCAGCGCACACTTTATGCAGGATTGTTGATTAGGACTGTAAAGTAATATGCACTAAACATTATAACTATTACTGCTATTCCATAATGCCTGCTTTTATGATATATGATGAGCTGTAATATCTCTTGGCTCAAATGTTTAAGCAATACAGAAAAGTGAATGCAGCTGTTCAATCTGTTTGTTCAAATCCGATTGCAATCTGTTTTTAAAAAAATATATTGGTGGTGATTCATGAAGTATGGCATATTACACATGGAAGGCCTATGTTTGTCTGGGAACTTATACAGTACAGAGTTTTATACATCTAGCATGGCCAGGGTTCATTAAAACCATCATCAAATCATGACCATGAATGCCTACTCATTACTTAATTATCTGCAAAGCTTCTAGGAACATCTTATGGTATGCTTTGGTATGTGTGAATGCCGAGTATTACATACATTAATGAACTCTACATTGTATAAATCACAAAATTGTTTTATAATACCTGTTTATTCTAATCACCTTCATGAATGTAAGATCAATGCAGGTCAGCATGGCTGAAATATGTTTGAGTGCTATAAATACAATACAAGTACAAAAAGTATAATTCTTATACAGTTTTATGGCTGTAAGTTTACCACTATATGTGGATACATTTCTGAGTCACACAGTTGTACATTAATGCTATCACTGGCTTTTTTTTTAATTTCCTTCTAATGTTTTGTTTTGCAAACTATGACAGTTAAACTCAGTGTGATTTTACTTGCTACTGTTATAAGGCAGATAAATGTATTTTTCATCATTATTCCATAAAGTTTTACAACAATAATGGACATATGATGTCCATTAACTTAAATGGTTACATGACAGCCCCATGTAAATATTCCAACAATATTTGTGGGTCTGGATTTCAGTTTTGCTTATTTTGTATTATATGTTGGTAGTCTGGCATTTGCTATTGAACAGCACACATGAGTGTTATATACTTGGTTGGTGAGTTATGCAGTACAGATTTTTGCACATCTAGCATGGCTGTGGTCATGGCACTTAGGCCGCAGATGGCTAAGCATATCTGTGTTATCTGCAAATTTTCTAGAAACATCATACTTTTTTAAATAATTATGTATTTGTAAAATGCTGGGTAATGCATACACATGTTACCTATACACTTTGAATATTATGTCATAATCCATGCTAGTTTTCATTGACAGTCCTACTTAAATTACATTGAACATAATGTCATTTAATGTCTATTAATGTTTCTAGTACAGACAAATGTTTTAATGCAAGCTATGACATTTGGAACTCTGAAGTGTTATAGTTGTGGGTTACTGCTGTGAGCACTGTGATGACATGTAGTCATGACTGCATAGTTTTGTTGTTCAGATTCAAAGCACATGGCATTACATGTACTTTTTTTTACTTGTCATATAATATACAAACAAAGAGTTACATTTTATTGTGTGCAGTTTTTCCCAACATATTCATATAAGTGAGTTTTTAATGTTTCATCTATCCTTGCAATCACAGCTATGATGGATTAGTTAGGCAGATAGGGTTCTGGTTTATGGTATGAACATGGAAGACAGTTGCAGGTTTCCTCCTTATTGGCTATAGTAATCTTCCTATGTGTGCATTATTGAGAAGGACACAGTAATGACTGAATGTGCAAAATGTGACATTGCATTTTATGTTCAGGCTATATAACAAATAATTCTCAATATTTTCCATGTTCTACTGTTGTACATAGCAGTCCCTGGGTTTCATGAAGCTCGGTGCAAGGATGGTGTTAGCCTTGCGCCAACCGTGCACCGCAGAGATGGTGCAGCAGCACCACATGCATATTAATGAAGGTGCGTTGCCGCAATGTCCACGTGCATAGTAAACGTGCGCAAGTGCAGGGGGCATGTCTAAGTGCTGCATGGAGACGTGGACATGTCAATTGCAGACGTGCAACTTAAAATGCTGACTAGTGCAGCCTGCCTCTAATAATAATCACTCCTGTCAGTGTCCGTGGATACTGAAATGTATGCAAAGCATACAAGACAGTTTTGTGAACACCAAAATAAAAAGTAAACACAAAGGCACATAGCTGAATATTGAGCCCCCGTTCCTCGAACATATGACATTTAAAACCCCGTGCCCGTATTCCATTGTAGTGTTGATTGTTATGCCAAGTGAAAGTGAAACACAGTATGTTAGTGCACCGCTGCCATTTGCTAAGCCCAGCCCAATGGTTAAGGTTGCCACCTGTCCCACTTTGTGAGGGACAGTCCCTCTCTGGGCAGTTGCGTTCTTACCAAAACCATTATAAATGTTAAATGTCCTGCGATTGTAAGACATAATTATTTCCCATATTTTATGCAATAGTTCCATACAATGCTTATTTCTGTATGTAAAATAACTAAATGTTACAAGAAACAGAATAAGCAACTAAACTGCTACAACAATAAGCTTTCATTTAGGCATAAAACTAAAGTACTATCCTTTGTACTGACTGTGGGTATGTGTTGGCCTGTAAAATCTGATGTGCATCCCGAAAATGTCCCATTTTGGTCATTTAAAAGGTGGCAACCCTACCAATGGTCAGAGCATTCACTCAATATCTGCCCATTCTTGGTCCAAGTCATCCTTGTCTGGATGGCCCAAAGATGAACAGGTATTACCCGGGTCTACCTACCATGTCATGAAAGATAAGTATTTGCGCGTACCTATGTGCGTGAAGTACAGCATGTGGAAGATCAAAAATGCTAGGGTCGTCCTCATGACTATATTGGTACCAGAGATATGTAGTGTACGCAATGTGTTCTGTTGACTGTGCCATGGGCCATCAACCAGAGAAGGGAGGGATGGTGTGCTTGGAATATGGGGGTGGGGGGTCACGGGTAATGTAATAATTCGGCAAGGGGAGACTGGGTCGGATGAACAAAAGTTGAACTGGAGGTATACGAGGAAGCAGTGGGTGAATCAGAAAGAAAACCAAAGAACAAACATTCACATCTGCAATACAACCTGACAGACCATACTGTAGAACATAATCCCACAAACATATGAACATTAAAATGTGCGATACACATGTACAGAAACATTACTGGCTCACACCCACATAATGGTCTGGCCTGAACTGAGCCATCCAACCCCAACACACCTGGATACATAATTGAATACCCATCATCCCCTCCACAGCACACCCCCACTTTCCTGAACGTCCACCAAAACCACCCATACTCGGGCTGCTAGCTTGGCGCAGCCATATCTGCACATAGTGACCCCTACTCATATCTAGTAAACAGTGTCACCATAGGCAGTCTCAGGATTGCAAACTATTTATCTCTTGCATGTATAACCCTACCTCATTTTTGTAAAGCCAAATGAATTGAGGTTATTGGTCTCCAAAATTTTTGGATATCCATTATGGGATAAGCATCTGTTCTAAAGATTAGACTTGGTGTCACGACACAATGTCCAGTCCCGTAGACATCTGGACACAAGTTGTATGAGCAGTAGTTGTCCACCACCCTGCTCAGCCTCCAGCCGGTCCTGCAGAACCTACGACCTGGGATTAAACACACGACCATGATGCACATCTCCCCACGTGCATTATCAGGAATATATACCTTTCACGTTTGCATAGCTACACATCACACATACATGCATATAAGTTGTTGTCAAGTATGTGTCCAATTCATAAATATGTATACTTGCAAATGTATACATATGCGTCTCAGAAATATATGAATAGTAACATGTACTATACATATGTACACCACCCAATTGTCACATTTGTTACCAGTACTGTGGAATGGCTGTAGTAAAGTCATATATCCTAATTACCATCCATAGAGAATGTATCACAGATGGTCTAGTGGTAAAAACAGTGACTATGATGTTCCTGTTCCCGGGTCCAAGCCATGCAAGGGCTAATTTTATATGATGGCCACAATAGTGGCAGTCACATATAGGGTGATTAAGGCACTTTAAAGCAGACGTAAGTAGGTTTACCACCTGTCCCACTTTGCGAGGGACAGTCCCTTTTTGGGCAGTTGTGTCCTGACCAAAAATATTAAAATGGCAAATGTCCTGAGATTGTCGGAAATAATTATGTCCCATATTTCATGTAACAGTTGCATAAAATAGTTATTTCTGTATGTAAAATACCTAAATGTTACAAGAAACAGAATAAGCAACTAAACTGCTACAAGAATAAGCTTTCATTTAGGCAAAAAAGTAAAGGTCTATGCTTTGTACTGACTGTGGGTATGTGTCGGCCTGTAAAATCTGATGTGTGTCCCAAAAATGTCCCACTTTGGCCATTTGAAAAGGTGGCAACCCTAGATGTAAGGGGGTACGCAAGCGTGTATGTGTGACAGTAAGTGGCGGTGATTCAACGGTATGGGAAAAGTAAATAAGCAATGCATGTGTATGTACAGACCGATATATTTATATATATATATATATATATATGTATGTGTGTGTGTATGAAGAATGAACATGGTCACAATATAGCAGTCATAACGAATGTGAAGGGAAACAGCAGCTGAACCCCCCCCCCCATAATATTTAGTGCTGTTATATCAGGTTAATTGGCGGTTAAATGGAAAACCACAGCTGAAAAGTGTTGTACTCGCACTTTTTTCAACAGCCCTTATTCTGCCCAGCAACACAATAAACTGTGTCGGCCAGGCCTGACACGAGGACCCTACAGATCACAATCAATGTGATTTACCACTAAGCCACGACAGTTATACCTAACGTCGATGTTATCACAAACATAGCAGACAGCGCAGTCATTCAACAGTATGAACAAAGTAATTAAATCAAATAGATGTGTATGCATGTGTACGTACACACACACACATATATATATATATATATATATATATATATATATATATATATATATATATATATATATATATATAGGGTAACCACTTTGGGCAGTTGTGTCCTGAACAATTAGTGTCAAATGGCAGATGTCCTGAGATTTAATGACAAATATATGTCCTATATTTATGTAATAGTTGCATAAAACAGTTATTCTGTAATTGAAACACCTAAATGTTATAAGAAACTGAATAAGCAACTAAAATGCTACAAGAATAAGCTGTCATTTAGGCATAAAAGTGAGGTTCTGTCCTTTGTACTGGCTGTGGGTATGTGTCGGCCTGCAAAATCTTGAAGTTTGTACCAAATATGTCCCACTTTGTCCATTTGAAAGGGTGGCAACTATATATATATATATATATATATATATATATATATATATATATATATATATATATATATCTACAGAACGAACATGGTAACAAGAAAGCATTCATAATGAATGCGAAGGGAAATAGCAGCGGAACACCTGTATTATCTAGTGCTGACATATCAAGCTGGCCAGAGGTGGCCAAAAGACCTGCATCTCTAACCATAGGTAGAATGCTAACAGTGAGAGTAACCTTGTCCACGTGCTAAATCTGACTTTCAAACAGGTACAGGGCAGTCCCGGTCCCGAGATGGACAAGCCTAAACCCAGATGACCACGTGAGCACCCTGACAAACAAACACACGTATGTACCAGGACTATAGGCT
>NC_056744.1:273731886-273738964 GCF_019279795.1 Protopterus annectens
GTTACATAAAGCACTTATTTTGTATCTGAAACACCCAAATGTTATAAGAAACAGTATAAGCAACTATAATGCTACAAGAATAACCTTTTATTTAGGTAAAACAGTGAAGTACTCTCCTTTGTACTGGCTGTGGGTATGTTTTGCCCTGCAAAATCTGACGTCTCTACATAAAGGTCCTATAGGGTTGCCACCTTTTCAAATGCCCAAAGTGGGACATGTTCTGTAGAAATTTTAGATTTTCCTGGACAAAACATACCTACAGCCATGCATAGTACAGAATTTTACTTATTTGCACAAATAAAATCTCATTCTAGTAATATGTGAATTGCTTTTGCTACTTCACATAACATATAGAAGTTTCATATATAAAATAACTGTTTTATGCAACTATTAAAGAAACTTAGGATATAATTTTGTCCTGTAATCTCAGGACATTTGCTATGCCTTGATTATTTTTGCAGGACACAACTGCCTAAAGTGGGACTGTCCCCCGCAAAGTGGGACAGGTGTTAACCCTAAAGTTCCACCTTGGCCAATTGAGAAGGTGGCAAACCTATAATAGGTATGCGGTAGCATGACTCGTTCGACGGATGTGGCTCCCAAAACCCAATTACTTGTCTGTATTGAAGAGTCCCGGTTCCTATGTATCAGCTAGATGGGAGCAGATTGTATGAGGAACACACAAATAATATGATTAATTCACTGGACAGGCCGCCAATTCTGTACAGTCGAACGCCATGCCGCCTAATGGGCAGCCATTCCTGATACTGTAGTCATGTACTCCGATGTAATAGGCATCACAAGGTAATATTGTGTTCCTCTTTCCCACCCAGGGGTGTGAGTGTCAGATGCAAGCACCAATGTTGGTGCATTTGCAAGTGCGGGAGCAAGCGGATGTAAGCCTGTTTGGCTACCAGCATGCGAGTATTGCACTGGTAAAGCAATGTAGAGGCTAACCGAGTGTAAGAAGCTGTAACCAGAGGTCAGCAGTGCTTAACACCATGCAAACCCACGCACACCCGCTCCCAACTGCTTTAATGTGCCTTACTCCCTCTGTATCCAATGGCCTTGTTCTGCCCTGCAACCAAATAAACGTCCTCTGCAAGGCTCGGAACCAGGACCCTGCACACACAGCTAATGTGAATTACCAATACGCTATGGCAGATATACAGACAACGGACAGTACCGCAAACATATCATACAGCACAGTCATTCAACAGTATAGGAATGTATCCCATCATGTAGATGTATATGTGAATGTTTATGTCCAGCATATAGGTACATACATATATAGAGATATATAAAGAACATACCATGTGGCAACAAAGCATTACAAACGAATGAAACAGGATACACCAGCGATGCCTGTATTATGTGGTGGTGTTGTTCTATGTGATCTCAAGGCTCCCTCAGATAGACATGTGTCATGCATACACGCAAATAGTTGTACATTGGCCATATACATCACTTTGTGCTTGTAATATACATTAACACAACAGTACCTGTCCAATCATTATGTGGAAACAGTACTTTTGCAAGGTGCTGTGTGCAACATCATCATCATGATAAAGGTAAGTGGGGTAACCATAGAGGGACCGGCAATGTTGTGTGTACAGCGGGGTTGTCCTCATCACGTGTACCTGGACCATTTAGGAGTGATGTGCATACCAGGATCATGCGCCTGAGGGACAGGGGTGAGGATAACAGGAGTATGTTGTGATGCATATTACAAAGTTTATATGTGTCCAGTGGGCACGTGTGTGAAATGGACAGCTATGTGTAGGGCAGATGTTGTCCTAGGAGCTGATTGGACTTATGTTTCCATAGGTGAGGGTCGGATATAGAGGAAGGAGTGTAGGTATGGCTGTGGAGGTAGGTAAGGTAGGATCACAGACAAGACAGCATAAAAGGTTGGTATATAACACATGTGGGGGGATACATCCCAGATGGGGATGGGTGTTCGGCATTCACAAGCCCATGGGAACAATGGGATGGAGGTCCCCAGCCATCGGCAGCCGCCACTCTGCCTAAACAGCTACAAAGGAGGCAGTGCTGGGGGCTATCCAGGAGGGGCAGCATCACCCTGTGAATGTGACACTCTGCCCTTGAGATTGCGTATCTGGCTTCGGAACCCCTTAGGGAGCCCCCAACACAACACATCCTGGACTGCACGACAGCAGACATGTACCTGTCTGGTCCTGCTACCAGGGGGGACATGCTCCATCCTCAGTGGCCTGGTGCCATTGTCAGCTGAAGTGGGACAGGAGGTTCTGCCGGGACCTCCCAACCCATTCAGCGTATGGTGTTGCAGTTTAAACCCACATATGGCTTAGTGATAGACACCAGCATACAGGATTACCTACAACAGTATGCATATATATCACCATCAACCCAACACAACAGATGGTATACATTTGCAAAGGGAGCACAACACATGCATATATACTGCATGCCATCTGTACAATGTGCAGTAAACGAGTGACCGCAGCTATGAACAGTTGTCCATTATTGGCTTGTCAGTGGGAATCCCAGACAGTGTCTGTCATACCACTGTTTCATGTGACACATGTCCAATCAGGGATGCGATGGCAGTAACACATCCCTGTCATCATGTACTGTCTGCAATCCTCACTCTATGCTTCTGCTGTGCACAGATGTGTGTTCAGTGTGTAACATAGGAAACACATAGTTGCTCACACTGACCAGTTCACAGATGGCCCTACAGATGGGGGTCCCTCACAAACAGAGTATTGTCATGTCTGTATTAAAACATGCAGAATAGCCATTACCACACACATGTTAAACAGGCAGTAGTCTCAATGCAGCATAGCTACACTTACATGTTGTAGTCATGTGTGGTACATCACCCTCCTGTCTTCAGGCAATTTCCCAGTGTGTGTAATGTTTGAGGTACATCCAGATATCATATGTGATGCCATGTCAGAACACCACATCCAGGTACCACTCACAGTGACTGTCATGACCAAATACAAACATGTTTTCCATAGATAGTGTACTGTGTTTATCATGCGAAAGGCTATGGGAACACCATCACAGCTGTTCCACATGCATTCAGCTAGAAGAGGACTGCAATAGGTGCAGAGGCCATCACTTGATCATGTACATCACTTACAATACACATGCTGCTGCTGAGCAGATGTACACCTTCACATCCACCAGAGATTGTGTGGGTGGGACAGACAAAGTACACCAGGGAAGGGCTTGGAGACTTAACCCTAAGCATCATCTGCCACACGCCTAACAGTACAGGGGTCAAACCCCCTGACTGAATAGTCATTACTATTACATGTGCATGACATTACTACATGTGCCACAAACGCGACATGTTGCTGTGCTGTAAGAACATATATGTGTGTAGGTGAGTGACATCTGCAACAGAGATATAGTAGACATACATTAGGTGTGGCACACATGGCTGTCCACGTGAACAGATGCCATTGTCACCACAACCCCACTCTCTAATGGACGCGCATTGACACTCTTTGCCAGGGCTACAAATACACAACCTAACTACTTAGTTTGTCATACTGCAGTAATGCACAGGACTACATGCACCACAAGGGATATCTGGAGATTCTATGGGCTAGGGCATCTGAAAGTGTTTGACATCTGTTGGTATGCCAATGAGGGTTATACTGGGAGTGACTGTGGTTGGGAGCATCATAACCCACACGCAGATACAAGGTGCCAATACTGACATGCATGTATGCATTGCTTCATGGGTGTGTAGTGACTGGCTGTGCAAGATGGATGCACAAGGCTGGGTGAGGGGTAATCCTTGGCATCACATCACCTGACAATGGTGTGCAGTGCAGGGGTGTAGTGTCTACAATGTCCCACACAGATGGGTACTGCATGATCTGCCCGGACATCCTGGTTACCAATGTGTATAGCCATAGCTTTGCAATGCATGCCATGTCTGTGTTTGATAGTCCTTCACATGGACATTGCCTGGGATGTGCATGTCCCACAATACTGTACAGTGGCATGTACAGGAGTACCTGTTTTGCAGGCACATGTTGTGTACACAGACTATTATCCCCCAATATGCCAATACTGGCCTGGTGTGGCGAAACCTGCTTATAGTGAGCAGGTCGACCCTGCACCTGCATTGATAGCATGATACAGGAATTCCCTGGTGTCAGTGGCATTGGTCCATACAGGGCACATGTGTACAGCATTGTATGGCCTCTGTGGATCACATTTAATGGCACCACATATGTTGCAGGCATCCAGTGGGGAACATAGTGAAGGCACAATGATCGCATATATGTGCCTACTGTACCGCTGTACAGGGTGCCATGTTCTCTGCAGGCCATTGCATTCACACCATGCATACCATCTTTCATTAATATGCATGGTACTAGCAACATAGCGGGATATCCTAGGCAAGTTTGTTTGTGCATGGCACATTGGTGCAGGACATATACTGGGTACTAGTAGGGTTGCATACTTTGTTCACCAGGCCTTTTGCCAGATGTAGGGGTATGGCTTGCCAACACAGCCCCATGGCTGATTGATAGCTGTACTTCTCGTGTGGTGGACAATGTGTCATGAGACGGACACCATATAGGAAAACCACAAAATTCACTCCCCAACATGTCCAGTGGTAAGACACTCACAGCCACTTCTCCACAGGCTCTGACAGACAAACACACACTTGCCAAGTCCTGTATACAAACCCCTACCTACCTTATCACACTGCAGCAATACACATTTAGGGCACGCACTATGGTGAATACTGGATTACAGCATGCCTACAGATGTATAGCTAGGTGGGTGATAACAGCAGGAATGACAAAGGTGGTCATGTGATTTGTACAGAGAGTGCATACTCTACAAAGCACTGTACTTGTCTCATACAGGCAGACACACACACACACACACACACACACACACACACACACACACACACACACACACACACACACTTGGCATGTCTGGGATTAGAACACCGACCTAACTACTTTAGCAGACTACAGCATTACACAGTTACAGAATGCGCTATCCAGATTACCGGGTTACAGTACTCCCAGAGGTGTATATCTTGGTGGGTGACATCATCAGCCTTGCCAAAGATGGGTATAGGAATTGTATGGAGTGTGAGCAGTCTAAAAGCATTATTCAGTCCTCAGCAGATGGGGAGAAACACACACACACACACACACACACACACACACACACACACACACACACACACACACACACACACACACACACACACACACTTGGCAAGTCTGGGATTAGAACACCGACCTAACTACTTTATCACACGACAGCATTATGCAGTTACAGAATGCGCTACCGAGATTACTGGGACACAGCACTCCCAGAGGTGTATTTGTAGGTGGGTGACATCATCAGACTTGCCAAAGGTGGGTATAGGAATTGTATAGAGTGTGAACAGTCTAAAAGCATTATTCAGTCCTCAGGCAGTCGGGGACAAACACAAACACACAAACACACACACATTTGGCAAGTCTGGGATTAGAACACTGACCTAACTACTTTAGCAGACTACAGCATTACGCAGTTACAGAATGCGCTATTCAGATTACCGGGTTACAGTACTCCCAGAGGTGTATATCTTGGTGGGTGACATCAGACTTGCCAAAGGTGGGTATAGGAATTGTATGGAGTGTGAACAGTCTAAAATCATTATTCAGTCCTCAGGCAGACAGAGACAAACACACACAAACACACACACACACACACACACACACACACACACACACACACACACACACACACACACACACACACACACACACACACACACACGTTGTGGGAACAGAACATCTGCCTATCTGCAGATCACTATTACAATACTATATAGTTATGAGTCGCGCCACACAGACTACACATTTTAAGGCTGTCATTATGACCTTCTAGGAATGCAGACATCAACAGGGATGCTGGCAGTTAAGATGTACATACCTGTGAACCTGTGTGTTTAAAGTAGGAATCCATCCTGACCTGGAGTATGCCCATCTTTGGAATAGACGACTACTATCACTATACAGGGTTACAATGGCCATGCCCATACACATAGAGGCACATAACCAACAAAAGGTGTCACTGGGCATGCTCATACACTTAGTAGAACAGGGCTGTCTGGGATGCACTGTGATTCTAAACATGGAAGGCCACAGTAACCATGCTATTACAGTTAGAAGTAAAGAACACATTGTAATGGGATCTGGTGTTAGTAATTGTCATTGTTAGCAGGAATGCTGCTCTACACATATCTGACACCGATCTTATACACAACATCTGCTGCTGTCCGTCACCTTAGATGTACCATCCTATACCAAGCACAATACCACCACTCGCAGTGATATCTTGCTACGAGTGGCAACTGCTTGACCAACACAATGAGCCTTGCTAGGAGTGGTAACTGCTTGACCAACACAATGAGCCAATGTACTGCTGTAATTACGAGGTTGTCCAGTGTTTGTCATTCTGGGATGACATGACTGACAGTAGACAGGCCTTTGACACATATCACATGCATCCATGATTCAAGAGAGTGGGGATATTACCTAAGTCGCATTCGCCCATATAGTGCCATTCCAAGGCAAATGTCCTAAATACAGGATAACACCCTGACACCTAGAGGACAACTGCATTCTATGCTTATGCTAACCAGTGCTAGATGTGTAGCATCCATACTCACTGTAAATCCAAGAATGGGGAGTACTGACACCTGTGCAGTGAGGAACACCTGGCTGAAGGCTCTGTAGTGCACAATAGCACTACCACCATATACCTCAGAACCAGACATGTGGGCCATAACACAGGTATGGACCACTCCAGGTGGTGGTGTCCCCACATACATAGAGGCCACTCACTAGTACTGACTGGTACTCCCACAAAAAGAATCACAGATGAGTCAGGTGCAGGACACATTGTCATATGCTGCTTTCTAGGATGTAAACATCAGACACCACCATGCCCTCGGACCACCAACACACATCCATACATGTTTTAGGATATATAAGGGTACATCACCATGTGACCCTTGACTAGTGGACTGTACCAAGCTCTACATCAAATT
>NC_056744.1:273800491-273835491 GCF_019279795.1 Protopterus annectens
GATGTCATGTTTATCTCCAGGCCAAACCTCGATGTTGTACCGCTACGCTGTGTGGTACATCCTTATGCCGGCAGGGATTTTGTGATTCCATATTACTTGACTCATTTGCATGTTATTGACCAGTTACCGTGCAGAACACTGTCGCAGACCCTTAGCAACCCTTGCGCCATGGTTGTGGTGTAGCATGCATGCCATTGACTATTATGGGGAATTCATGAATTGTGTTACATTGCAGTTTTATGACATCTAAATATATTTTCATTGTGATCCTGTTTGCGTACAGATGCACTGCGATTTTACTTTGCGTTAGTGTGGCTATGACATTAAATGTTATTTTTTATGTGTTGTGCATTTTTTTTATGCCATTGGCTATATATTTAGCCATTGGCATATATTAACATTATAATACATACGTTTGGTCCACTTTCATGGCTCTGATTTTATGTTTGAAAAAATGTAAACCGTTTTTTGGTTTACATGTCTGCATGCTTATGCTATGCCTGCACCACTTCATGAATCACTATATACCTTCATTTGCATGCTACACTGCTGCGCATGGGGTAATTAGTGTACATGCGCCAGGAGCTGCGCAGCTCTGTTGTACCCTGGTAGTGCACGTGGAAACAACTCGTACCTGAATCGCTCGGCGGCCATATTTGGCGTTAGATCACTGATGCTACTCGTGCGCCTGGCGCAAGCTTCATGATTCCTGGGGAGTAACTATATATTGACCTGAGGCAGTACTTTTGCCGCTGTAATGCATTGTCTTTTCCTGCTTACAGGTGATGAAGACTGCTACTGAAACTCTGCATCTTGCATAGAGTGCATGCACAGGCTTGAGGAGCAGTGGAGAGAGAGAGGTATGTGCTATCACTGCCCAGCTTTATTTCTCCATAAATACTAATAACATAGTTAATGCTTTAGGTTTAAAGATATATTCTTAGGACATTTAGGCATGCTAACACTATGTCAGACTTCCCAGAATGCATTCATAAAGTAAGTGAAATACTCATTGATTTATTGTGAATAACATTAATACATTCATATATTTAACAGGAATGTTACTTTAGGAGATATCAGCATGATATTTTGTATAACTTGAGTTTATACAATGTTTGTCGACACAACCTAAATGAAAGATATCTGCATTAAACTGTCATATTGATGTTAATTTGAATAATTTTTATGTAAGTTGCTTGTAGTATTACTGCTGTTTTGAACAGCAGGAAGTGGAAAATGTGCATGTGTGGCAGTGATTATTGGTGAAAGATAGGTTGTGCATAGCCTGCCTCTTATTGAATACTTGTCTGCTGTTTCAACATTTTTAATGTTATTGACAGACATTTGCTGGCATATATATATATATATATATATATATATATATATATATATATATATATATATATATATATATATGTTTAGTTTGATTTCTCTTGTAGTGTTGTATAACTGCATTGTGGTACTTTGCTAAGCGCATTACATACCATTTCCTGTTATTGTTGCACCACAAGCCAGCTGATATCTGAAGTGTCTTATCCTATATTTGTGGTCATCATTACTTTGTTTTAATGTGCAGGTACATATATAAGCATAATGCAAACTTAAGTAGTAACACTGACACATTTGCTGAGGGACAGTTATATATTTGTGTCACATACAGTTTCTAGCTCTCACATGTCACTGTACTTGTTACAAAGTTATTCTAAGCTTTTATATTCTATTCTAGTTATATGATGTTGAAAGGTCACCCCATTAACCATGTTGCATTGCTCATCTCATTTGTGTATACATTTTACGTGTAACATTGCTTGTTAATCTTACAATATATTTTGATCACACATATTTTACTTATATAATGTCAACATAACACATTACTTGAAAATCATGATATATTGTATTGAAGTGTAAATGCTATATTGACACCTCAACATAAATGTCTAAGATAACTATTGAGTGAAGAATAGTGGTCCATTTTCCTAAGGAGATGCTCTCAGGGTCTGTGACTGATGTTGGTGTAAGCCCTATATGGCAAATGGGTTACACCTGGGGTCACCTTCCCAAGTTTATGCTATTAATGTCACAGTTAACCTACACTCTGTCATGATTTTAGCTATGTCCGCTACCCCAAAGGCAATACACAATTGTGTGTACACCTTATTGTAAATGTAGCCACCTGTACTGAGCCAGAAGACAGAGCAAACCTCCTGGCTGATAAATACAACTCCAACTTTACCCCTCTCTCCCCCTCAAAGCTTCCCTCAGGAAATACCATTAAATATAACTCCCCCTACTATCACTAGGGAACAGGTTCTTAATACTCTTTATAAGACCAAGAACACTGCATGAATGGACCCAGACATTATCCCAGGATGTCTTCTAATAGCATGAAGCATAACCTATCAGGACCTCTGGAGTTACTATTTAACTCTAGCCTCCAAACCGGCTTCGTGCTTCATGAATGGAGAATGGCAGCAGTCATCCCACTGCACAAAGGTGGGCCATCTACAGACCCTGGAAACTACAGATCCCTAAGTCTCACTAATCTTATATGTAAAGCCATGGAAAGAATTATCATGGAGATGATTAACAGAGATATAGTAAACCTCCAAACACTGGACCCAATACAGTTTGGTTTTGTCAAGGGCAGATCATGCCTACTCGACCTAGTGGACTTCTTTGAGAAGGAAGCCAAAGCAATGGATGAGGGAAAAATGTTTTACACTGCCTACCTTGACCTGGCCAAGGCATCTGACACAATGCTGCCCCACACGGGCATTGTTGACAAACTCAAGAGGTTAGGTACAAACTTTTATGTCACCCGGTGGATAGCAAACTGGCTCACAGACAGGACCCAGACAGTTAGAATTGGGGAGTCCACCTCTACAAACCACACGTCACAAGTGGAGTCCCTCAGGGAGTAGCCCTTGGACCTCTCCTTTTTGGCATTTACTTCTCAGAAGTCAAGGTCAATGTCAGTGGTCTCTGGCTAACTAAATTTGCAGATGATTGCAAATTAGGAGTCACTGAATCTCACACTGACACAAATGTTCTGTAGGAAGGGCTGACACAGACATACAACTGGTGTCAGAGCCATGGCCTATAGCTAAATGCCAAGAAATGTAGAATAGTATCCTTTGGGAAGTCATCCATCCCTGGTAACTATCATATTGACAACACACCCCTTAGAGCTGACCCAGTAGTCAGGGACTAAGGGACACTTGTGTCTACAGTAGAGAGGAAACCATTCAATGCTGTGCAACTTATAAAGAAAGGTGTGTCATTTAAGCCCAAGGAAGTCATTGTTCCACTGTATTCAGCATTCATCAGACCTATCACAAGCTCATACAAAGCCTTCTATTCATATTATACATTTATGACTATTAGAGACTGAGAATGTTACAGAATCCTGACAGTACACTTGTTGCTATCATAACATTTATGTCTTTTCTTATACAGTAGCAAAAACACAGAAGCAGTTTCAGGATAAAGGTGCCTGAAATAAACAGTAGCATTCCCTGTAGCACACCTTCAAGGACCACCATGGCTGGATTCAACATTATTCTTTTATTCCAACAATATAAAACTGTATAAAAAAAACTTTTGTAAGCGCTTTTGGGTATATACCATACCCTTCTTCTTGTCTGAAGAAGGGTATGGTATATACCCGAAAGCACTTACAAAAAGTTTTCTTATACAGTATATAATGAAATCCTGTGAGCCATACCCACTGACAATTGTGGTGTAATAACAAATGTACATGAACAGAAAATAAAAGCAGAGTTTTGGTGTAGCAAGTAAGGTAACTTATCTTAGACAGGATTATGATGGAACCCAGTTATGGTAGCAGTACTGCTGTACTAGGTGTTTTTGAACCGGATCATGGTTTGCTAAGTTAGTGATTATTTTGGTAGGGCAGGTTAGAGCAAGGGCATATCCAGGTCTTTTAAGTGTGTTTTAACAATCTCTTTGAACTTTGTTTTGTTTGTGGTTATTTTTATATTTCGAGGAGGAGAATTCCAAAGTTTGGCTATGCAGTTAGAATAGAGAGCTTCTCCAGCAGAGTCATTAGCTTTTGTAATATTTAATAAGAATTTATTGTTAGAATGAAGGACATGACTGGCAGTATATGGTTGGAGGAGGTTGAGGAGGACAGGGGTTTAATCTGGATGATAGAGCAGTTGGTGGGCCATGGAAAGTTTGTTATAAGCTAGGAGGTTGGGGAGTTCTAACCAGGAGAGCTTTTTAAGAGATGTGCAATGGTGAATTCTAAATGCTGAATCTGAGGTGAACTTTGTGCAATTTTATTATAACAAATATCACATTTGTTTAAGTCTGATTTCTTGATGTTGGTAAGAATGAGTGAAGCGTAGAGAAAAGTAGAGATTAGGTGAATTCTAGCAATTATGGATTGTGTGGTATTTGTCAGGAATTTTTTGTGTCTATATAGTGATTCCATTTTTTATGAACTTTTTTTTTTATTGTGTGGGATATGTGTATGTTGAATTTCAAGTTGTTATCTATGATTACTCCAAGAAGCTTGGTGTTTGATACTGGGGAAATGATTGTATTATTTGCTGATGCTATAGTAAACAAAAAGGTAGGGTCATTAGATCCTGTGTGGTGGAATAACATAAGTTTAGTTTTATTGAGGTTAAAAATAAGTTGAGCATTATAAGCTGAGCATTAAACAGCCATGATTCATCCTCTAGGAATGACTGCTGGGTGATATGTTGTAAGTGGTACAGTGTGGGGGCAGCACAAATTTGGGTGGAATCATCAATGTATTGGGCCAGGGATGCATATGACGTGGCAGAATAGAGATTGTTAGTGAACAGAGTGAAGATGGGAAGGCATAGGATGGGACCCTGTGGAACTCCTAGCATAACTGAAAGGAAAGGGGAGTGGTTTTGCTGCCATTTAACTGCTTGCTGACATCTGACTAAGTAGTCTTGGAATCAGGTTATGGCAGAATGGCTAAGGTTAAGATTAGAGAGAACTGTTAAAAGTCTGTTATCATAAATAATATTGAAAGCTATAGATAGGTCAAGGGATAAGGATGAAACTAGATTAGCTTCATTCCTGAGGTGGTTAACTTTGATAGTAAAGGTCATCAGAGCAGTTGTAGAACTATGTTTTGGTTGAAAATCATGTGAGTATTAGATTGCTGATTAAGAGATAGTGGAGTAGCTGAAAGTGAATACATCTTTCTAGGATTTTGGATAGGGGAGATAAGATTGCAATAGGATGGTAGTTGGATTGCTGTGTTGAGATACCACCTTTATGTACTGGGATAATGTGAGATATTTTCCATATGGATGGGACTTTTTGTTCTGCGATGGAATGATTAATAAGGATGGAGATAGGGTGGTAAATGGCATTGGCAGCAATCTTTAGGTATTCGGCAGGTAATTCATCAAATGCTAGTGTTGTTCTTTTAATTTTTTTACATATTTTTTAGTTTCTATAGAAACAGGTTGGAAGGAAAAGGAGTTATTTTTTGGAGTAGTGACTAGGGTGAGTGGAGTGGGTACAGAGCTATTGTTCTTTGTAGTTGTCAAGATGGATTTGGTGAAGTATTTGATAAATTGTGTTTCTATACTTTCATTTATGTTATTAGTTGAAGGGGATGGTGTGTTTGTTTGGCCAGGGTATATCATCATTTTATAACAGACCAGAATTTTTGTGGATCTTTTTGGTATTTGGTTTGGCTGGTGGTGTAATGGTTAATTTTGTCCTGGTTAGTTTAGTTTTTTGTCTTTGTTGCGTAGTTCAAGATAAGACCGTTTTCTTATTGTCATATTCCATTTGTCCCAGGCTTTATCTCTTATTTTTAATAATGATTTGTTTCCTTGGTTAACCAAGGAGCATAGTTGGCTTTTATTTTTATAGTCATGGGAGGGGCAAGATTATCCAGTATCCTAAGGAAAGTTATATTAAAGAACCAAACTGCTTCCTTTAAAGGTAGGTATTTGAGAGGTGACCAATTACAGTGTTTTAGTATGGCTATAAAATCTGTAGGGGAGAAGTTTCTTTTATTGTGGATCTGATGATAACATACAATGTTACAGCTGGATAACATCATACAGAAGTAATATCACATATATAATAGTTGCCACATGTAGATTATGTAAGTTGATATGACATGTTATTTAATCATAGATTTTTGGTTAATAGCAATCGTGTATGCATATTTTTTTTCTGTGTTGAAGAACTTTGACAGAGTGTGGGGCTGTGCTGTCTCACCAATTGTACGCCAATGACATGCTAGTCCACTGTCAGCTGGCTGACTCAGACTCCTCTACTTGGGAAGGTAGTTTAAGTTTATGGTACAGATTCAATAAAGCCTACGTGTTCCTGTAAAATCATGTTCATGTCATGGTGCAATGCACACATGATAGTGCACCATTTTGTATTCAGTAAGCACTGTGTAGAGCTGCACAAACATGGTAAACATTGTGACATATTAATTACAGCATAAGCAGCTGAATTGTATGCTAATCAACTAATCCAAGATGGAGGAGATATTCAACAAGCTATAAAGCAATTATGTAGACTCCGTGCTGGTTTTCACTGCAAATTCCAAAACCTATTGGAATACAGCCATGAAAGCTAGTCTACACAGAAAGAATGTTACGGACTGCTGTTGCTCTTATTCATGTGTATGTGCAGCAGGCGCAAGTCTATGCTGCTGCTGCTGCTATTAATAGACCACACCCAAGAAGGAGAAGGGTGTTTAGACCCCATTTAACTTTTCACAATCTGCATGAGGTAGAAAGTGTAGAGTGCTACAGGGTAGATACACACACACTACAGGTACTCTGCATCCTCTGTTGTCCTTAACTGAAAGTAAGGGCAAACTGAGTGTAACCACTTCAGTGGAGGCTAAGGTATGTGTTGCACTTAGAATATTAGCTACAGGAACCTTACAGAGGCCAACAGAGGACATGCATGGGGATGTTACAGGCATCAACAATCAGAATCCTTCATCAATTTGTGAATGCTATGCTACAACATGCCAATAAGTACATATATTTTTCCCGATACCTGATTACAGAGCTAGAACTATGCAGGAGTGCTACCCAGTAGCTCACTATCCTGGAATCCTGGATGCCACAGACTACATATATGTAGAAATCTAAGTACCACCTGAGGAACAGAGAAGGGTCTACATTAATAGAAAGTGCTGCCATTCCATTAACTCATTATATTTGAGTGTTGCCTCCAGGTGCATCTGCAGTTAACTCTTACTGATGCTTCTAGTCATCAAATATTGCTTGCTCCGTACTGCATCAGTAATCCCAAAACTATGCTATGTACAAGGTTTTAAAATACTTCATTTTAAAGCTTACACAATGGAAAACTAAACTGCATTAATATTTGACCTGTGTCTAGTGCAGTTAAACAGATATTTACTGTTGTTTTTATTATATTAATTTGTATAGATATCATTTTCACATTTTTTTTCTAAATATCTCAACAATTAAGTAACACAGACATAGCTCCTTAGCCTCATATGAATGCTCTTAGCCTGATAAATAAAATACTGATCACAGTATGTGTTTAACTTAGTGGTTGCTGAGATTTTGTAAGTTGTTTACAAAATATTATAGATGTAATAGTTACAGTCCCCCGGGTTCAGCAAGCCCTGCATGGCGTGCATGATTAGTGTAAGAGGTAATGTTGGTAATATGGCAGCCGAGCGATCCACGTACATGCCCGTTTGATGTGCATGAGTGCTCTTACACTAGTCCTGCACGTTCCCAGCCCCTGTATGCAAATTAACCCATTTGCAGGTTAAACCATGCAAATGAGATAAATCTGCTCTCCAGGAAGCTGGAATTAGGCTTTGCAGGACTAGGGTAATCTGCAGAAATGTACTTGGTTAGTAACCGAGTACATTTCAGCAAAATCCATAATGGAGACATGACAGCTCTAAGGCTGCATATCATTGAGGAAGCATGCCAATGACCTAGTATAAGGCCACTGGCATTGCAAGCAATACAAAAAGTAAAAAATGCAACTTTTATTTTATTTTTGCCAATCTCAGCTGTTTAAGCATAGGCCAGCAGTGCGCAAATTGGTTCAGTGGGAAAATAAGAAAATAAACCTAAACCAAGCTTTCTAACTAAATTCAGTATTCTGCCATGCAAGTCAATGGCAGGCAAAATACAACCTGGCCAGTAAATAGTGGTTGCTAAGGGGGGAGGCTCAGTGTGACACATGTAACTATGCATTAGCAGGCAATCCCATGCAAATGAGGGGAAGAATAGTGAATCCCAGTTCTCCCCAGCATGTAAGGCAGGTCCCAAAAGTGTAAGAGTATGAATAGCTGAGTGCAAGACTAGGAGGTAGGTGACATCATGGGTGGGTGTGTCAGGCATACTGTAAGGGGATTGGAACACTGTGGCTTGGGTATGCTCCTAGCTTAGCACAGCTAAGCTAGGGGGTGTGTCTAAACCTGCCTAGCACTCTTTACAATGTGTAAGCGGGTGTGCGTGCTGTGCACCGGGTTTTATAGGAAAAAAAATAGAAGTTAAACCACAAAATAGCAGCAGTGTGCACATTTGAGTACTCTGTTTGCACAATGCACCCCCGGGCTTAAAGAGAAGGGCAATGGGAATGGAAAAGGGCAGTCAGAACGTAATCAAGGAGAACTAGCTTAGCTGGCAGGTGAAATGTATCAGAAGCAGCCAATTACACAGGCAGCAGCCCAGCCCAGAACACTACTATAAAGTAAGCAAACACCTTCCCCACTGGTTTTTCCCACACTCTACACCACCGGTGTATACAAGCGGGGAAATTTTAACAAACAAACCTACAAAATGAGAAGGGCTGCAGCAGGCAACATAGAACAACATGTGCAAGAGGCTGAGATTGGTGAGGATGTGCATGCTGCTGAACAACCCACAGTGAGGAGACGGAGAAGAGTGTACAGACCCAGGGTAACCTACCAAGGGCTACATGAGCTGGAGATAGTGAAGCACTATGGGGTGGACATAGACCTCCTACAGCAAATAGTTGAGCTGTGCCGGCCACACCTGACACACCAAACTGACCAAGTGGGAACCCATCCCAGTGGATACCGAAGTATGTGTAGGCCTAGGTATACTAACCACAGGTGGCTCCCAAAGCACAACTGGGGATATCATGGGGATCTCACAGGCATCAGCATCCAGAGTATTCCACCAGTTCCTGGATGCCATGTCAGCACATGCCAGTGAGCATGTTTATTTCCTCAACACTCGTGAGGTGTTGACCAGCAATATGCGTCTCCTCCACCAAATAGCAGAATACCCTGGGGTAGTGGGTGCTATAGACTGCATGGACATATGCATCAAAGTGCCATGCAGTGAGCAGGGTAAGGCCTACATCAACCACAGGGGCATCTCCTCCATCAACTGCCAGGTCATATGTGATGCCCAGGGTATTATAATGAATGTGCGTGCTGGCAGCCCTGGAAGCTATCACGATTCCCACATATGGCATCTGATGCAGGTGTACTAGAGATTTGTCAATGGGGACATCCCCTACAGTCACCTAGTGGGGGATGCTGGGTGCACACTGGAGCCGTGGCTGATGACACCCATCAGAAATGCACACACCTGAACAAGAACCCCATAATGAGGCACACATACAGGCCAGACATATAATACAGCATGTGTTTGGGATGCTCAGGTCACAGTTCCGGTGTCTGGACACATCCGGTGGAACCTTGCAGTATTCACCAGCTACATGTACCCAAATTGTTATGGTATATGCTATGCTACACAATATGATCCTGCGGAAAAAGCTGCAGCAGGAACAGCATGGGGCAGGGCCACACAGCCCCCACCAATGCAAAGGCCTGCACAGGCACAGAGTGACCTGGAGGAGGAAGAACCTGAGCCTGCCCCAGTAGACAGAAGGAGGCATGCCCAGTATGCCCTGGCCTTGGCAAAGATGCAACACATATCTCGTGCACTGACACAGTTGGGTCCCAGGGAATGACACCTCTCTCTGACTTGCACATACAGTAAAAGGGATGCCAAACATGACACCACCTATGCTCAACCATGTATAGGGAGTGTACTATGTGCATCCAACATAGACAGCCCTCCAGCACCATCCGCAAGTCTGGTACACTCATAAGGTAAGTCAATCAACCTAACAATTGCCAAATGGAATAGAATGTGTTGTCACCTGTAGCTATGGTATGGATGTAAGCATGCAAGGGAATTGGGTAGGTGAATGTTACGGCAGTAGACAGTAGACACCCATAGTGGCACCCTGACATGTGTAACACATACCAGAGTTACCATAGTAGCTAGTACTACACAGGGTGACAAAACCCACTGCAGGAAATGTGCTGAGCAACATGTGTGTCCATATGACCCACACATGCCAGTCAGGACGGTTCACATACCCAACAACAGTCACAGCCAGCAGGACAGGTGTAGACAAACCCAAACAGGGCCTGTATCATGACCCCTGAATGATGGCAATGGTTAACCCCACCCACAGGCCTACACAGACAGACCACAGCAGGGCAGGGAGTGGGATGTTAGTTCTGAAGGGTAGGAAGTTAAACAACAATATGTAGGCAACCAAAGCCATGATCTGTAGTACACTGGTGTGCCTCTAATCAGCATGATAGTTAGCAATACAGAATGAAATGGAGTACATGACATACCAGTACAGTCATAGCAAATGTGTACAAGTGTCACTTGTGCCCCCACCCCATCCTACATAGCAATGTAATAACAGTCAGGTGTGTCCCCCAACCCTGTGTAGAAATATAGAAATAGGCAGGTGTGCCCCCCCCTGCTATGCAGAAATGTAGTAACAGTCAAAGCCAACTGATCGATGGATACCCTGCAGAACACAGCATGCTACCTGTCGGTGTACAACACAAAGGTCAGCATTGCAGCACAAACTACCTGGACATGATCCACACATCTTCTACAGATGGCCAAACTGAGCATGCTCACACACTTAGAGAAATTAAGGCAATGTCAGTGAACAACATACTGAGAGGTCATACTGGGCATGCTCACTCATGTAAACACATGAAGGACATAACTGCAAACACCAGTGGACCAGACATATCTAGCAGTTGCAGATGTTAGTGCAGAAACTTGTCAGTATGCACCACTCATGTCTTGCACACACAGTGGATAGGAATACAGACATATATGTCAGGGTGACACACTATAATAAGCCAAAGGTAGACTTACATAGATGTGTGGAAGATGGTGACTGTGACAAGGAGCCATCCAGGCCTGTCCCACCCAGCACACAGCCAAAGGGCCCTAAACACAAGGTGCACGTGTCACTCACTGCAGATACTAACCACCAGTATCTGTCAGCATTACAGACTATGTGATGCATGTGCCAGCTGTGCAACATGACTGTACAAGGAAGTAGTCATCTAGCAGCTGTATACACATTTCTGTGACATATGACCCCATGTGTGCCCACATGTGGTGTGTCAACCTGTACATGAATGGGTTATGGCCCATGCACACCCCACTCTCCCCATAGCCCTACTATGACAAGCCTGCTGAGGTAATCCAATGTGAAATACACCTTTGGGAGAGTTGTAGCCCAGTAATCTCGGTGGCACATCCCATAACTGTACTGCTGTAGTGTGAAAAACTAGTTAGGTAGGAGGTCTAACCCCAGACTTGGCAACTGTGAGTGTGTGTGTTTTTGTGTGCATGTCAGTCTGTCTCTGACTGTGTAGACAGCAATCCTTTTTAGGGTACTCACACTCCTTACAATTCATATGCTCGACTTTGGCAAGGCTGCTGATGTCACCCACCTAGAAATACACCTCTGGAAAGGTTGTAACCCAGTAATCTCCATAGTGCATCCTGTAACTGCATACTGCTATAGTATGATAAAGTAGTTAGGTAGGCGTTCTAACCCCAGACTTGGCAACTGTGTGTGTGTTAGTGTGCATGTCTCTCTGTCTCTGACTGTGTAGAGAGCAATGCTTTTTAGGGTACTCACACTCCTTACAATTCATATACTCAACTTTCTCAAGGCTACTGATGTCACCCACCTAGAAATACACCTCTGGGAAGGTTATAGCCCAGTAATCTCCATAGCGTGTCCTGTAACTGTATACTGCTGTAATGTGCTAAAGTAGCTAGGTAGGTGTTCTAACCCCCCACGTGGCAACTGTGAGTGTATGTGTGTGTGTCTGTGTCTGTGTCAGTGTGTCTCTGACTGTGTAGAGAGCAATGCTTTTTAGGGTAATCACCTCCTTACAATTCATATACTCAACTTTGGTAAGGCTGCTGATGTCACCCACCAAGAAATACACCTCTGGGAAGGTTGTAGCCCAGTACTCTCTGTAACGTGTCCTGTAACTGCATACTGCTGAATTGTGATTTAGAACTATGGTAGGGTTCCATCCCCACCCATGGCAGTTCTGGATGTTTTGTGTGTGTTTCAATGTCTGTATATGGAGCAATGCATTATAGGCTAGTCACATGCAGTACATTTCAAATGGCCTACTTTGGCAATCCTGCTGATGTCATTCATTGTGAAACACACCCTTGTGGAAGGAGAATTTCAGTAATATGCGTGGTGCATACTATAACTGCATAGTGCTGTGGTGTAATAAACTAGTTAGGTAGGGGTTTTACTCTCAGACATGACAGGTGCATGTGTGTTTGTAACTCACATCCTGTGTAGAGGTGGTTGTGAGTGTGTGACACCTATGGCCAATGTGGAGCGGGTTTTGCATATTTCTTATATGGTGGACCTACTATATATCACAATGTCCACCTTACAGGGATAACAGATGTGAAATAGCTGAGATGATGGGGTGCAAAGCCATACCCATACATGTTACATCAAGGCCAGGCAATCACAGTTAGCAACTCCAGTATTACCTAGAGCACACTCTCAACCCAATGTCTCATACACACACACCCACACACACACACACACACACACACACACACACACACACACACACACACACACACACACACACACACATAGTTTCATAGGCTCATAGGTAAGTACTAGGCTATCTTCCAGAGGGCATTTATAAGCCTAGCCAGAATGTGTTGGCTTTCGCTGCTCCCTTAGATTAGTTCCCTGTGCCTCTGTCCAGAAGATCCATTAGTTCCCTGTGCCTCTGTCCAGCAGAGCCACTACAGTGATCCCCAGGGTAAATTTTCTGTTTCCCATCCACTCGTCAAGGTTTCTCTTGAAGAGTGTTAGTGAGGGGCTCTGCCTAATGTAGATTGGAATCCTGTTCCAAAGCATGGGGAGTCTCTGGGACATGAATCTATCCATCCAGCACATCCTATTTATCATTGTGATGAGGTTTAGATTCCTAGAGAGTGTGGCTCTTGGGAATTTGTTTTTTTTTTTTCAGGTGGAGCATGTCCATCAATTCTGGGTTGGACATGGGCTTGTATGTCAGGCAGAGATCACCTCTGACTAAGCGGTAAGCAACCAAGTACAGCTGGAGTTTCTTCATTCAGGCTGCATAGAGCATCTGTCTGAGGCCAGTAATCCTCTTGGTGAGGTACTTCTGTGGTCTTTCCAGCTGTTGAAGGTGTCTTGTAAGGTACATCCCAAATGGGGCATTGTACTCTATGATGGGTCTGATGAGTGATGTGTAGAGGAGCACAATAACCTCTTTTGTATTAGATGCAAACCCTTTTTTGACTAGGTGGGCCACATAGAATGATTTTATAACCACCTTGGCAATATGATTATCAAAGGAGAGATTACAATCTACTTGGGTCCCCAGATCCCTTATTACATTTTCTGCATTTAGGGGACTACCACGTATGTGGTAGTTCGCGGGTGCTTTGTTTTTTCCAAAGGGGATAACTATGCACTTTTTGGCAATTAGCTTGTGGCCATGATTTTGACAGCAGGTATCCATCTCATTGAGACCCTTTTGTAGGATGTCTGTATCAGCCGGAGAGTCAAATATGATCCCCAGTTTGCAGTCATCTGTGAACTTGGTCATCCATAGTCCTCATGTGCTTGCCTGTACCTCTAAGAAGTATAAACCGAAGGGAGGGGTCCCAGGACTGAGCCCTGTAAGACGCCACTTGTAACCGGTTTAGAGTCGGACCTAGAGCCTGCAACTCTCACTGTGTGGGTTCTAGCTGTGAGCCAATTGGCAACCCATCTCCTGATGTAGGGGTTTATGTTCAGGCTGGTGAGCTTGTCTATAATACCAAAATGGGGAATGGTGTTGAAAGCCTTTGTGAGGTCTAGGTAGGCTGTGTGGACCTTCTTTCTTTCGTCTAAAGCCTTGGTAATTGTCTCAAAGAAGTCCAATAGGTTTAGGAGGCATGATCTGCCCTTAACAAAGCCAAATTGGGTAGGGTCCAATGTTTGGAGGCTCCCAATGTCTCTGTTAATGAGTTCCATGATGATGCATTCCATAGTCTTGCAGACCAGGCTAGTCAGGCTTATTAGGGTCATAGTTCCCGGGGTCCTTTGTGGCTCCACCTTTGTGGAGCGGGAAAACTGTTGCTGAGCACCACTCTATGGGTACATAGCCTGTAGAGAGGCTGAGTTTGAACAGTGTGTTTAGGTGAGGGGTTAGTTCATTTTGGAGCTCATGTAAAACACAGCCTGGAACACCATTTGGTCCCATTGAAGCTGTGATTTTGGCTTAGGATAGGGCTGTTTTACCTGTGTGTCAGTGATTGCAGAGGTTCTACATTCTTCTGGTATGGTTATGGGCCTTTTAGAGGGTGAGAGGGGGGTGAAGTTTGCACTAATCATGTCTGCCAGAATGTTGGCAATATCAGTCGGTTTAGTGTATTTTGTGCCATTCTGCATTAACTCAGAGCAAATCTGAGAGTTTCCACTTAGGTTCTTGACATAGCTAAAAAAACGCTTTGTGGTTATCTTTGGAGTTCTTGGCAATTTTTCTTTCAAAGCTAGCCTTGGATGATTTTATGAGGGATCGTAGTTTCTTGCTGATACTGATCAGGGATGTCTTTCCGTCTTGGGGTTTTACGCTTTTCTGTACTAGTTTCCTCCTTCTATTGTATAGCTTATTTATGGCCGGAGTCCACCAGACTGTTTTCCTTTTCTTGGAGGAGTGAGTCTTGGTTTTGCTTGGGATAGCACAATCCATGCATTCCTGCAGGTGCTCATAGAGTGCCTTTGTAAGGTATTCAGCAGCTTGGACAGCGTTGTCCTTTAGCATCAGGGCTGTGAACCTTTCCACCTCGGTCTTAAGTAACATGATGTTTGCTTTTGAAATGTTTTTCACTGTGGTTTCCTTTATTGGGGGTGGGGGCGGAATGTGGATATCCAGAGTGATTAGTCTATGGTCTGATCGAACAAGCAAGGGGTTGTCCTCGGGTGTAGAACACCGGTCACTCATATTGGTGATGACCAGGTCCAATATGTTGTCACCTCTGGTTGGGATGTTGACCAGTTGATCCAGGGCATTCAAGTTTATAATTTCTAGGAAGCGTTGGGCAAGGGAGTTAGTACTTGAGGTCATGCCTAGGCAACAGCCAATATGTGGGTAGTACACTGCATATTGGCAACTGATAGTAACTATGGAGTGATCGCAGTGGGCTACAGAGGGCATGTCACCCTGTCCATCTGTCCAATATGCATGTACATGCTGACAGTGCACCTCCCCCATGTTCCCCAATGGACACCTGCAAAACCGGTGGTGCCATCACATGTGACCCACAATGGACATACCATGCCTGACAACATGCCCTGTATGGACAGATGCCACTGACTCCAGGGAATGATGTTAGCATGCTATCAATGTAGGTGCCGAGTAAATATGTATAAAAAGAGAAACGGCTTCAGGTAAAACCCAGGTGCACAAAACCAGAACTATATATAACCAAAAATACACAGAGGTACCACACCAGACTGATGAAGCAATTAGTTTTGCGAAAGCGCTCACCACTGTTTTTATTTTTTGTGTAATAAAGATGCTATTGTGTGGTACCTCGGTGTATTTTTGGTTATATATAGGTGCCGAGTAAACCTGGTGCCCATTAGCGGTCTCCACCACAGGTGGGCAAGACTGGCACATATGATGATAATCTGTGTTCACAACATGGGCCAGACACTCCCAGGTACAGTTCCACATGTCACTGTACATGCATGTGGGAGGTGTGCACATCCTAGACACCATCCATGTCATGGACTAAGGAACACATACATGGCAAGCGATGCACAGCATTGGCCACACACAATAGTCACCCAGGTGACTGGATGGGGGATACAATACCCACTTGTGTGGGCAACTGCAGAAACTACAACCCTGAGACACAATGCAGACCATTGACATGTGGCCTGATGCCAAGGTATACCCATTGCCTACCCTTGTATAGCCTGCTGCCACAGTCGACCACCACACACCTGTGCAGACATGCACCCATGCATGTCAGTACTGGCAGCCTGTGTGTTTGTCTGTGTGTTGTATGGTGCATATGTTCACATCCACACTCACTACAACCCCCATGGGCATACTGAAGCATGCTGTCTGATGTCAGACACCTCCTCATACCCTTTGCCCATACAACTTCTGTATGACCCATGTGGTGCATGTGATACCTGCACAGTGATGTGTTGTGGCAATCCCGCTACTGATGAGTTGTACTCCTGGCCCTACCAAGTGTGTCAATGTGTGTATGTCCCTGTGAGAGTGTGGCTGGGTTGACACTGGCACCTGTTCATGTGTTATACTTTTTATAGTACTGGTGTTATAGGGTGTGTGTGTACATACTACTTTACCTTGGAATGCAGTCTGTCTGCATAGCTCTCAACTGTGGGCCTATTCTCTTGGTGGCCAGAGGTGTGCCTATCATGAGTTGTCTGTCCACCACACAGATCCTATGTCAGATATTTCACTGGCAGTGTGTGTGTTGAGTGCTATCAGTACATGACCTACATATCAAGCTTTGCACATATGACATGCTGCGGAGGGGATGTTCCGTAGTGGGCCATCAGTCCACTTCCATTGTATCCCCCACACATATGGTGGGGCTGGGGCCATATATGTGTGGGCATCACCTACACAATGCATGTGTGCTCTTATGCAATCCAGAAGTCAGTGTATGTAACAGTGGCATATGGCCCTGTATTATTGAGTCTGGGGGCACCATAAATGACCTAGACTGTTAAATATGTGGGGGTATCAGGGGTGAGCTGCCTTAGGGTATCTGGATGTATTTACATTACTGACATATATTTGGTTAGTGCAAGCCTACTGCCTCCTGCCAGACAGACTGCTGTGTTTGTCAGTGTGCATGTGATGGTGTCAATGATGCCTTGTTATGTCACAGTTATGACCCATTTGGTCACATGACATCTTTACCACCCACTGCTGTTTTACAAAGTGTGTACAGAAGCTGCTGAATTATACACCTGCATTACATACTGTTGATCATTTGGTATCCTGTGACCCAGTCTGTCCTCATTATTGTACAATTTGAAGGGCTTGGCCTGGACAGCAACAGCTGTGAACCTTTCCAGACTACTGTATTAGTATAACTGTTTCATGGTTGCATTCCTCTGTTTATATGGATGTCAGTGTCTGAACAGCTATATGACATGGCATATAGAACTGTAATAGTACACAATGAAAGGTATTCCATTTCTGCAAACCTGTGTGTGGTGTTTTCCCTATGACCTGTCTGTGGGTATATATTGCAGGCAACAATTATCATTTGTATGGGTGGCCCATACAGTGTCCAGTTGTTCAGGTGTTAACTGTAGGCATAGTGGTTGTTCCATATTGTGTGCACCTTCTACATATGTATTTTACTGTACATATATCTGCATGTGTATGTGTAGTCACATGTATATCTATCTATATATATATATATATATATATATATATATATATATATATACTACATATGTATATATGCATCTGCATATCTGTGTCTGTGTATCCGTATCCTGCGGATGTTGATGGCTACCACATTATACATTACCTATGGGAGGCAGACTGTACTGCATGATATTGTCATCAATACCAGCCTAACATAATACAGGTGGGATGTAGTACTGTTAACTACCTGTGCCCATGTCGTGTCAGGTCCTGGTTACGGGATCTGCAACACTTAGTAGTGTATTGCAGGGTGGATGTGTTTGGCCATGGAGGGGATGCCTAGATGCACAAGACGTACAGTGTGTGGGGCCTCTCAACCCCAGTAATGGTGCATGTGGAGATATGTGTGTTTCTTAATCTACCATTGCTATCTACAGATGTATGGCCATATATACCGATATAGATATATATCTTCTGACATATATAACTATGTCTGTATATACCTACATTGATGTATATCAGCATACACATATGTAACTTGCTGTTTATATGTAGACATATAGGTGTAGACACATATATGTGCCGATGTAGGCATTTGCTTGTATATATGTTCATATATAGTAATATTTATGTATATAGTGTTAGAAAGCATGTATATATATATATATATATATATATATATATATATATATATATATATATATATATATATATATATATATACACACACACATATAGATATGTTGTATCAGTTTAGATATTAATGTATTTACACACAGATACATCTAGATGATGGTATACATTCTCTGTACAGTTGCATGACTGGACTGGATGATAATTTTCAGATATTGCCCTGACTATATACAGTTGTATTGGCTTATTGTATGTGCTGGATATTGCATTGCACAGCATATCTGTTACAGCTGTGGTGGGGGGGAACATAGCAGTCATCACCAGGTATCCCTCATTTGAGCCCCACCCTCATTAACTGTGCAAAAGGTCAGTTATTTTGTGGTGGAGGTTCCGTTTGTTTGTTATATTTGGATTAATTCACACATCGATATATATATATATAATATATATATATATATATATATATATATATATATATATATATATATATATATATATATATATATATATATATATATATATATATATATATATATATATATATATATATATATATATATATATATATATATATATATAAATATATATGGACATATTTATTTATCTACCTATATGCCACTGATGTGATAAGATGTATGTGTGAGCCATACATTTATATGTACCTGTGTATCTCTCTACAGTTACAGATCTATAACTGTCCATATGTCCATGCATGATTGGCTCACAATATTGGCCTGTCCCACATCCGTCTGGCCAATTGACGAGGATGATGTCAGGCATGTGGTCAGTCAGGAAGGACGATACATTACAGTTTCAGACATCATGTTGTTCAGATTATGTGTATTACAACAGATCACTGTTTAACTAGCAACATTTTACATGTATATGAATAATATTTCACATTTATCCCAATTTGTACCCTACTTTTGTCACACTGTGTCCAGAATGTTTGCAATAAGAGGTTGAGTGTTATGATATTAGTACAATTCCCCTTATGCAGATTGACTGTGCTGCATTATATGTCTGGGAATACTTGGGATTTATGTATATCCGACATGGTGTAGTGTTAATTCACTATGATTGTAGTATGCAGGGTCCTGGATTCGGGCCTTACAGTGGCTGTCAATTATGTTGCAGGGTTGAATAAGGGTGGTGGGATACAGGGTGATTAAGGCAATTGTAAGCAGTTGTAAGGGTGTTTGCAAGACAGTAAGCATTGCCTACTGCAGGTAACATCCAGTTACACCAAGTTAGCCTCGAAATTGTTTACTTTGTGTAGGCAGTGCTTACCGTCATGCAAACACAAACCTCTGGTTATATATGCCTACAGTTAATTTGCATTAGATTTGCTGAGCCTGTAAATGTAAACTCACTTACTACTGCTGTTATATGCTTACTACAGCTTATTGCTGCTTAACCTATCTACTGCTTTATGTATTATGATACTGACACCTCACATGTGCATTTCCTGCAGTACTCCAGTTCATATACATATATATGCTATTTTGTGGCCCCATTACTCCAGTTTATATATATATATATATATATATATATATATATATATATATATATATATATATATATATATATATATATATATATATATATATATATATATATATATATATATATATATATATATATGTTTATATGTTATTCCATGGGTTATGCAACATACATATTACCCATAATGTGGTTTGCCATGGGAAATGGTATGTCTCAGTACCTACCCTGTGCCCCCCCCTTTCTCGCTGACATCCATGGGCCGGTCCCATTAGAACAGGTTCATCCAACCCTGGCATGCCTCGGTCCATAATGTCATACCTATCACCCCCCCCGTTCCTCCTCCACATCAATCATCCTTCCTACAGGTTCCAGCCGAATTTAGCCACACCACTACACATTGCCAACTCTCCACTTCTCGGAAACCTTCGCGTAAGTTGTCCCATCCCATGGATCTTCAGGCTTCCCACACATTTAGTCCGCGAACATACGTTACCATCTTTGCTTACCTTTGAGGCATGCTATATTACCCCGAGGACTCCTTTTAGCAGAATTTTTGGGGTTGTCCTGCCAGGGATGGACATGCATTTGTTTAAGAGTAGACTTAGCAGGTTGACACTTTTTCTCCAACTGGTAGTATCCTGCCAGTAGTCTGGAAGCCAGTGCTGTGCTACGCTTAGCGGTGCATATTATTTAATTTGGATGATATTTGCCTTTTGGCATTGATTTCACCTTCATCACTTGTTATATATGTGTCTTATATCCTTGAGACATGTGTACGTACACTGTATGGGGTCCTGAGAACTTTTACACTTAATTGCAATAACACCTCACATCTGGACTTACTGCAGTACTCCAGTTCACATATGTATGTTCTGTAGTCAGTTATGGCACATATGACTATATACTGATGCCTTTCACAGGTTCAGTTTGGTTATACTATGGTGGGGACATGCTTACTACTACCTCATTCTTCTGTACTTTTGTGATGGCTTGGTGGATAGCTACTGGGACTATGGCGTATAGGGTCCTGGGTTCGTGACATGCTTGACTGTTAATTTTGTTGCTGGGCTGACAAAGGCCCATTGGATACAGAGTCATTAAGTCACTTTAAAGCAATTGTAAGGCCTTCAGCCCGCTTACTAGTGCGTACATATTCTTACTATTGCTTACTTGTGCTTACACCTGCTTACTAGTGCCTTACTCCATCTGACACTGATACGTCATATATGCATTTCTTGCAGTACTCCAGTTCATATATATAAGCTATTTAGTGGGTTTTGCAACAAAAGTATTGGTGACAACGTGATTTGCCATGTAAAATAAGCTGTGCTATAGTGAGACTCGAACCAGGAATGGTTGGTCATGGATGCTCTACCCATTACACTATTGCTGTTCTGCTTCATTTGAATATTTCTACCAAAATGTAATACCCATGTTTCCTTCCCCCGGCCCCCGAGCTCCATGTACACAGTATCCATCCAGTCTCCAGTTGCTAGTCCAGCCATACCACACCTCCACACATTTCCCTCTCTGCACGTCTCAGTACTCCTCCGTTATACTGTCTCAACCCAAGCTTCTGCAGGCTCTTCATCTGTTTAGTCCAAGTACATACAAACCTTCCCTTGATCCTCCTCGTATACTGGTGGAAACATCGATGTGACTTGGTTTGTCCCACCAGGGACGGTCCTGTTGTTGTGTCAAGAGTAGACTTAACTGGTCTACACTGTTTCTCCCACTGGTAGCATCCTGCCAGAGGTTTGAGAAGCAGCAGTTTGCTCACACACCTGGCCAGCCTTGTGTCCCAGTTCTGTGGAACTGAAGCCCCAGGTGTGACATTCTGTGCATGAAGCATGCCCACACGCCCCTACGGTGTGCACCGTGTTTCATTATTCTTTTCAGTATTATGCAAGACTACTGTTCTCTCAGTATGATTGGACAGGCACTTATTCGTGATACACATAGACTGCTCGAAATACTGTGATTGAGCAATGTACACATATTTGCTGGTATTAATCTACATACTTACATACATTTCCTATACTGTTGAATGACTGTGCTGGATGATATGGTTGTGATAACAGCAGCTGAATGTGTATCTGCAATTGCTTAGTGGTAATTCCCTTAAACTATAGTGTGCAGGGTCAGGGGGTTGCAACCTGGGAGTGCCGATGAGAGCTGTTGTCTATAGAGTGACTAAGGCACTATAGATCAATTGTAGGTGGGTATGCCCTGGTTTGCATGAGGCTCAGCATTGCTGACCTCCGGTTATGGTGTCTTACACTGAGTTGGCTTCTACATTGCTTAACCAGTGTGGACATTGCTTACCACCACCCAAACAGGCTTAATCCCGCTTGCTCCCACATACCCCCACACTACTTCATGTATTTAGTTTACATTTGTTGACTGGGACAATGCGACTGGATCCTTATCCATTTTCAATGGTGGCCCATGGAGTGGAGCTCCACAGTAAACCCCAGCTCCACATTACCAGTAATACTGAGGTGTTCACATTCATAGAGAGTAACAGACTTAACATAGCTACGTACCACATTCTTCATGCTTAACTTACGTTAACATGTTGGTATTATACATGCTTAGGTTAGGTTTACATGTCAGGTATGACTGTTAACAATGGTCAGTTTAAGGTGAAGTTGGATTCCAGATTAACAGTTCTGGATAGGTTACACTCAGGTATTCGGGTTAGGTTTGGTTATGCCATACCTGTGTGGTAGAGTAGAAGAGAATAGTGAAGGTGTAGGTAGGTAGGTAGAGGGGGGGACATTGTAACTGTATAGTAGGCTGTTGGAATGATTGGTGGGGAGCAATAGGGAAGGTTTGAAGGATGTTGGGATTTGTATGCGAGGCAGGACAAGAGGTGTCGGTTTCACTAGTTGATGTAGGGGTATAGAGTGTAAGTTGGGGGGGTTTGCCAGGTGGTGAGCATGATCCAAGTGTGTGTGAGGTGTTTCTTCATGTGTTATTTACATGAGTCCTGTGGGGCAGCTTGGATAATACATGTGGGTAGGGGGTTCCAGATTCTGCCAATGTAGCTGGGGAAGAGGGTGTCACCTACTTGTAACTGTAAACATTAAGATAAATGAAAAAGGGGTTGATAGGTAAGTGGTGTTCATGGGGTACAAAGAAGAACATATAGTAGAGGAAATATCCAGGGATGTGCAGGATGGCTAAAGGGAAGGTCCACAGCTGGCCAGTTCTACTACAGCAACAGCTGTGCATATACACTGCATTTGGAGGTTGATGTGGACACTCACACCCCTGGGTGGGGGTGAGGACAACAATAATAACTTGTGATGCCAATTAGATCAGCACACATGTCTACAGTGGGGTGTTGCGACCATGTGTTCTTCGGTGTTATTTAGTGGGTTTTGCAACAACACTTCTGGTTATACCATACTTTGCCATGCAAAATAGACTGTGCTGCAGTGGGACTCATACCGGGAATGGCTGCTCATTAGGTGGCAGCTCTGCCCAATGCACACTATTACTTCCATCCCCGAGGTGGTCCAAATAGAACCTCTCCAGCCAACGCCTGCATGCCTCAGCCCATAATTTCATACCCACAGTACACCCCCGCCCCTCCTCTACAGCACTCATCTTTACTCTGGGTGCAGGTCAGGTCGAACCACACCACTACACACTGCACTTCCTTGGACCCATCTCGTATGTTGTCTCGACCCATGGGTCATCAGGCTTTCCCAACCTTGCAGTCCGAGTACATACATGCCCTGCCTTGATAAGTCATTGCATGGATGGGACTACAACCACCAAACATTGTTGGGGTGTCCCACAAGGGACATTCCAGTCTCTGTTTCAAGATTAGACTTACCAGGTCCACAGTGTTCCCCCCACTGGTTGTATCCTGCCTGTTGTTTGGGGAACACTGGATTGTTTACTTTGTTTGTGTGTTTGTTTGTATGTTTCCCCTGTCTGGCTGGGGGGGTAATGGTACGTGTTACATGTATGTTGATTGGGCCCCTCACCCCCACTGGCATGGCCTGTGATCATATGTCATTCTTATGTGCTGTATCATATCATAGATATATATCTATGTATATACACACATATATATATATATATATATATATATATATATATATATATATATATATATATATACATATATATATATATATATATATATTTATATATATATTTCTGGATATAAATATATATATATATATATATATATATATATATATATATATATATATATATATATATATATATATATATATATATATATATATATATATATATATATATATAAAACTACATATATAGATGTGTTGCATCCATTTAGATATTAATATATTTACATATTTACACACACACATACATCTAGATGTAGGTATACATTCTTTGTACTGTCGCATGACTGGGCTGGAGTTATTTTTCTGACAATATATGATTTATGCATATCTGACATGGCTTAGTGGTAAATCATTTTGTGTATGGTGTGCATGGTTCTGGGTTTGAGCCTTTCAGAGGTTGTTTATTTTGTTACGGGGCAGAACACCAGCCATTGGATAGAGAGTGATTAAGGCACTTTAAAGCAGTTGTATGCGGGTTTGCGTGGGTTTGCATGGGTTTGCACGGAGGTAAGCGCTGCTAACTTCTGGTCACAGTTTCCTACACCCAGTTAGCTTCTCCTTTGCTTAATCTGTGTAGGCAGTGCTTACCCCCACACAAACACACTTGCACATGCTTACTAGTGCTTATATATGCTTACTACTTCCTTATTCATTATGATACTGACTCTTCACATGTGCATTTCCTGCAGTACTCCACTTCATAAATATATGTTATTTAGTGCGATTTCAATACAAATATTGCTTATACCATGCTTTGCCATGTAAAACAGACTGTGCTGCACTGGGACTGGAACTGGGAATGCCTGCTCGTTAGGTGAACGCACTGCCCACTACACTATTGCTGAGATGCTTCATTTGCATATATCTTCCTTATTATCCTCTTCAGCCTTTTAGGCTGCTTTAACCATAGCTAAGCAATGGGCATACCCACGCACCTACAGTTAGCTGTATTCAGAGTTTTAGAAAACAATACAGGGGTTTCTTCTTTTGAGTTTTATGCCCTGTTGCTGTTGTACACATGGGGGACTGCTGATGGGGATATGTGGACACCTATGAGCAGTCTTACTCATTTATTTCCACTTTCTGCTGTTCAGCATTGCTGGGGCATGTTTATTCTGAGAGCTCTGCTCTCAGACACACCCCCTGCACTCGTACATGCTCCGTGTAAGCCTGGAAACTTGGGAAGCGCACCTTCATTACTATGCATGGTGTACTGCCATCCTGCTCCTAAACGGGCACTTCCATGCAGGACTAGACTAGTCCTCCATGGAAGATTAGTAAATCTGGGGGACTGTGTTTACTGTGACTTACAAAATTTAACACCTAGAACCTAAGGAATACTATCATTGTAAAAATAGTTTGTGCTGAAGAGTTTGCCATTTATACTTTTTTTCATAACCACTATGATTCAAGAGATATGAACATTTGTTTGAAATGTGAGGACATAATTTAATTCTGTCAAAAGGCTGAGGCTCCACCCGTTGGAAGTTACAGTGCAAACTTCCTGAGCTCCATTGGAGTGAATGAGTTAACTGCCAGGTTGTGTGTAATGCTAAGGGAATCATTATGGATATGTGCTGGCAACCCAGGCAGTTACCATGACTCACATATCTGACACAACTGTATGAGATATTTACTAGGGGGGATATCCCACAGAGTCAGCAGGTTATGCATTGCAATGGTGGCTCATGACACCCATCAGAAATGAACACACATACACACCAAATGAAGAATGCTATAATGAGGCACATGCTCAAACAAGAAATATCACAGAAAATGTGTTTGAGCTACTGAAGTCACAGTTCTGGTGCCTAGTTTCATTTGGGGATCCCTGCAGTACAATCCCCATATGTGTGCTGAAATATTCACCATCTGTGTCATGTTTCACAACATTATCCTAAAAAAAAACAACTTCAGCAGAAACAGCAAAGGAAAGGGCCACACATCCCACCACCACCACTGGCAAGGTCACCACAGCCACATGCTGGTGAGGAGCCAGAGGGGTAACCAGCAGTCGCTGTGGGAGTAGGCAGACGTAGACATGCATAATATGCCCTCACACTGGCCAAAAGGGAACTGATAGCACACATGCTCACCACCTAAGGGGCTAGATCCTTCATCTTATGCACATACATACAGTAGCATTGATACCATGCACCACTCACAACATTTACTTACCCATGTAATGGCTGTGTACTACTAGCATCGGACAGAGTCAGCCTTGAACTAAAACTCTTGCAAAACTTCCAGATTTCCAAGACAAGTTCTGAACCTGGAAAAGAAAATAAATGTCTAAGAATACAAATGAATGGCATATCCTTGCATAGTGTTACTTGGTTATGTAAGTAAGTATAAGGTGGGTGATTTTACAGTAATTACATCAAGATGTGACAGCACTGACTTATGTGAAAATGTGTCTTCTATCAACTAATAGGCCTTGTGTATAAAATATTCACACATTCATATGTCTAAAATGTACAGATGTGCAATGAATGTCCACTGTCTGGCCTCATACTTTTGTACTGGCAAATCAATAAAGAGAGAAGTTAGAAAATAATGACACACATTTCAGTTCAGACTTCATATCCCTCAGAAAAAAACATAAAAATAGTAACGTAAAACCTGTTATTCTATCAGCTGTCTATGTTTGTAAAAGACCACAATGTTTGAAAACTCTCCCCATTGTCGAGCCTTTGTCAAATTTTTATTTGTGGCTTGGTCCAGATTTGTTGCTCTCAGAGTTTAGGAGGGATGTACACTTTACAAAAATGTGCAAGAAAGTAGTACAGTTTGCAAAACAGCAACACAAACACAGATGTACTAAGCACTAAGTCAGATATGCACCCTGAGCATCAAACAAAAAACTTATACATCCCTGAATCCAAAAGATAGAAAACAGGGATATGGAACAGTTATCATCATTTGCACAGATGTTGGGTGGGGGTGGCAGGAGGCCTAAGCTGACACAAAAGGTAGTGAGTGTGTATGAGTAAGAAAGAGAGCATTAAACCTCATGGCTGAACCATGTAACTATTATGCGTGTGTGTGTGTCTGTGTTTGGGTGGTGTGTGGTGTGTGTGTGTGTGTGTGTGTGTGTGTGTGTGTGTGTGTGTGTGTGTGTGTGTGTGTGTGTGTGTGTGTGTGTGTGTGTGTGTGTGTGTGTGTGTGTATGTATGCGCACTTCAGGTGAACTTGGTGTGTGAGTGCCTGCAAGAACTCACCCAAGCTCTGTGCTACCTCTACTTCCTGGTATGTCAAACAGGTGTGAGCTATGAATGGTAGGGTTCATGGTCATTGTCTCAGACCCCAAGAACTGACTCTGCCAGGAGTTGCACTGGCATGTCGATGCCGATGGACAGATGTACTACTGTTACCTGAATGTGACTGATACCTGCTGGATGAGTTCTACTTGCAATCACACCCAGGAACACGATCCCATAGCTTGACATGTCTGGGTGTGGACCCCTCAGCCACAGATGGAGCAGTGAACATAGTGCCACTATGGAAGCATGATCCAGCATAGCCATATCGGCTACAATCAGATGATTTTGCTGACCTACGTCCATATGGATGTCATCCTTCTCCCAGCAGATGTTCCATCACAGACACCTCCCATTCCAATGTGTCATTCATATGATCCATTGAATCAGCAACATGGTGAAGGCAGTCATGCATGCCAGCTTGAGCCACATCTAAAACCTTAAGCATTTCATCAGAAGCACTATTGGAATGTCCCCACCTCCATGATGGCCCTAAACTTACATCAAGTGGCATGGAAAGACACACCAGCATCAAGTCAAGGATAGGCAGTAGGCCTCATCTGAGCACCCTTAACAACCTTCTTGCACGGCACCTTGCCCACACCTATGGTCAAAGTCAACAGGCACTGAAGTCGCAGTAACCATACTACTCTGATCAAGTGTGTCACCCTCCATCTGTCCTATATCTGAGGACTCACTGGAATTGGTTGGTGTAGGCCTACTGGATATGTCCAATGGAATTACAGGGAATGAATGAATGTCAACCTCAGTGTCAGATTTAACCGGTGCACCCCCCAGTTGTGCTTGTGTTTGGCCACCATCATCATCAGAGTCAGTTGATAATCTGGTGGTAAGAGCCCTACACTTCCACTGTCAGGAACATCTGTGATAATAAGCAACAAACACAGGAAAGGAATGAATAGCTGCACAACTACAGTTTAATATATGTTAAAAAGCTAACACTGATGCCACTGTCACAGACATTACAGCAATACACGCACAGTCCTGACACCCACCGTACACATACAGATAAATGCATATTTCTGTGAAATGCCTATCGGTACTGAAATAAAAATGTTTGCCATACCATGTGCAGATGACTCCACATTTGCTAGGGAGGATGGTCCTGGAAGAAGTTAAGCAAAATTTAAGTACATCATCATCATCACAGTTACAATAACATGGGGGAAACATTTTTGGCCTTTATACATTCATTAACAATACAGTTAACTGAAACTTGGATGACACGTCCACCCCACCCATGTGTAATGAACCGGAATGTGTTGTTAACTGTATCAATCTATAAACAGTCCCCCCTACCCAAGTTAACTATTGTGTTCAATATTTTACTATACAATAAAGCTCTTCCTGGGACATACTTGTCCTCCCTAAAACAGTAGCTCCAACTTCAATAACATGCTGTTGTGCACTTTCCACTGAACACTCAGGATCCTTGAAAGTGGACAGGAACTCTTCGTCTGGTGTCAGCACTGGCTGTGTAGCAACCCTGCCCAATATCCATCTGTCCACCGCCACTGCAGCTGCTCTCCTCCAGGCTGATGAAATCACATCTGTGGCCCAATGGTGCATCTGATCATATGTCCTGTTGTGCCCCCCAACAGCATTGCCATCATTCACTATATGGGTTCACATTCAATAACATGCTGTTGTGCACTTTCCACTGAGCACTCTGGATCCTTGACAGTGGACAGGAACTCTTTGCCTGGTGTCAGCACTGGCTGTGTAGCAACCCTGCCCAATATCCGGCTTTCCACCGCCACTGCAGCTGCTCTTCTCCGGGCTGATGAAATCACATCTGTGGCCCAATGGTGCATCTTATCATATGTCCTGTTGTGCCCCCCAACAGCATTTCCATCATTCACTATATAGGTTTAAATTTGCATTCTTCCAGACATATCCCCATGTCCTCTCTCAAGCAGAAAGGTACCATGTTGACAAAAGGCTTGGACAATCACATTGTTCTCTGAGTCACTGAAGAGGAGTTTGCAGGGGTTGGGACACTTGGGTGCCATAGTTCTAGGTGTCATAAAACACAAAAGAAGGATACTACACATAAATATCACATAAATAAAAGTCCTGCTTAGATATAACACATATTAGTTATTCAATATTACCCACTAGAGAAACAAAAAATGTTCAGTTATTAAAATATAAAAAGGGTTATGTGGTTCTAACATATCACAGTCACACACAAACCAAGTTATGATCCAAAACAAGGACTAACAATGGCAAAGCAAACCTCTTTAAAAATATTTTTTGTTTGTGGCAACACAGAAATGGAACTTGGCTCAGCCACTCCCAAAACAACAAGCAAATGACATTTTGTACCAAACAAGGAATAAGTGCTTTAAAACAATCAGTCCCAAAAATGTGTACACATCTGCCATAGAACAGTTATTTTTTTGTAAGTGCCAGTCACCTCTACCTATGCCTAATACTCCCCTAGAGGTGTCTATGGGCCAACCCAGAGGGCTAACACTCCTGCATCACTGACAGTATAGGAAATTTACATTTCACTGAAATAACACAAAAGAGTGTAAAGAGAAACAGTTGGACCAGTAACACTTGTGATGGAAGTTAATAAGACAGTGTATCTCAGACAGTAAAATGCCCTGAGAAAAATGTCTATGTCATCAGTAAATGTCTAAGAAGTGCATAGAGATAAAAGTTGCATTTGCTAATGCATATAACTATATATGGGCTCATAGGTTCATAGGTTCGTACTAGGCTATCTGCCCTAGGGCATTTATAAGCCTAGCCAGAATGTGTTTGGCTTTCACCACCCATTTTAAATTTATTTTGCTATGCCCTTTTTCTAGGTTAGTATACTGTGCCTCTGTCTAACAGTGACACAGAAGTGATACCCGGGGTAAACCTATGATCTCCCATCCACTCATCAAGATTCCTCTTGAAGAGAGTCAATGAGGGACTCTGCCTAACCTGGATTGGGATTTTATTCCAGAGTGAAGGGAGCCTCTGGGTTATGAATCTGTTCCTCCAGCATGTCCTATTTATTTCAGTGCTGAGGTTCAAGTCTCTCGAGCGCGTAGCTCGATGGGATTTGGATTTTCTGAGGTGCAGCATGTCCATTCATTCCGGGTTGGACATGGCTTTATACATCAGGCACAGATCGCCTCTGAACAGGTGGTATGCCACTGAGTAGAGCTGGAGTTTCTTTAACCAGGCAGCATATGGCATCTGTTTGAGCCCTTTGATCCTCTTGGTGAGGTACTTTTGGGGTCTTTCCAGTTGCTGCAGGTGTCTGGTAAGGTACATCCCAAAGGGGCATTGTACTCAATTATGGGCCTGATGAGGGATGAGTAAAGAGGCACGATGACCTCCCCTGATCTAGATGTGAATCCTTTCATGATTAGGTGGGCTATATAAAATGTTTTTCTAACCACTTTGGCCACGTGGTTGTCAAATGAGAGATTGCTATCAACTTGGATCCCCAGGTCCCTAATTACTTCTTCTGTACTTAATGGATTACCACCTATGTGGTAATTTGTGGGCACTTTGTTTTGCCAAAGGGGATGACTATACACTTTTTGGCATTTAGCTTGAGGCCATGGCTCTGGCACCAGTTGTCTGTTTCTATGAGGCCCTTTTGGAGGATGCTTGTGTCAGCTGGAGAGTCGATTATGGCGCCCAGTTTGCAGTCATCTGCGAACTTGGTCAGCCACAGTCCTTCCATGTTGGCCTGTACCTCCGAGAAATATATACCGAACAAGAGAGGTCCCAGGACTGAGCCTAGTGGGACACCACTTGTAACTGGTTTGGAGTCTGACATGGCTCCAGCAATTCTAACCATGTGGGTTCTGTCCTTGAGCCAGTTTGCAATCCATCTAGTGACATAGGGGTTTATATTTAAGCTGGTGAACTTATCTATAATGCCCGAGTGGGGTATTGTATCGAAGGGTTTGCGAGGTCCAGGTAGGGTGTGTGGACCACCTTCGCCACGTCAATGGCCTTGGTGACTGTTTCAAAGAAATCAACCAGGTTTAAGAGGCAGGATCTGCCCTTAACAAAGCTGAACTGGGTAGGATCCAGTGTCTGTAGGTCCCCAATATCTTTATTTATGAGGTCCATGATGATCCTTTCCATAGCTTTGCAGACCAAGCTAGTCAGGCTTATGGGGCGATAGTTTCCAGGATCCGTTGAGGCACCACCTTTATGGAGAGGGACCACTGTTGCTGTACGCCACTCTTTGGGCACATATCCTGTAGTAAGGCTGAGATTGAACAGTAGTTTTATGTTTGGGTTTAGCTCTTCTTGGAGTTCATATAGGACGCAGCCCGGGACACCGTCTGGTCCCATTGATGCTGTGTTTTTGCTTTGGAGAGGGCGGCTCTTACCTGAGCATCTGAGATGTCAGGGGGGCAGCACTCTGCTGGGATAGATATTTGCCCTTTTGGTGAGGGGGGGGGGGTTGCGCTGAACCTGTCAGCTAGGATGTTGGCATTGTCTGTGGGTTCAGTGTATTTTTTGTCATTTTGGACTAATTCTGAGCATATCTGGGAATTACCACCCAGGTTGCTAACATAACTAAAGAAAGCCTTGTGATTATCCTTAGTGTCCTGTGCAATTTTTCTCTCGAAGTTGGCCTTAGACAATTTTATGAGTGCCCGTAGTTTTTTGCTAATACTGATCAGTGATGCCTTCCCTTTTTGGGATTTTGCTCTATCATTTAGTAGCTTCCTCCTTCTATTTTATAGTTTGTTTATGGCTGGGGTCCACTAGACAGGACGTCTGCCTTTGGAGGATTGGGTCTTGGTTTTATTTGGGATCGCATGATCCATGCATTCTTAAAGGTGTTCATAGAATGCGTTTATAAAGGATTCTGGGGTCTGGGCCATATTTTCCACAGGCCCGGGGACTTTGAAGGATTCTACCTCGGTTTTGAGGAGTGTGAAATTTGCTTTAGAGACGTTTTTCACTGTGGTTTTCTGGGCAGGGGGTGGGTTCGGGATGTGAATATCCAGTGAGATTAGTTTATGGTCTGATCTTACCAGTGAGGGATACACTTCTGGTCTGGAGCATAGAGTCCCCATGTTGGTGATGATCAGGTCCAGTATGTTTTCCCCTCTTGTGGGAGTGGTAACAAGTTGTTCCATAGCATTTGAGTTTATAAATTCTAGGAACCTTTGGGCTAGGGTGTTGGAGCTAGAGTAATGCTCCCAGTCTATGTTTGGGTAGTTGAAGTCACCCAATATAATGGTGTTTGGAGAGACCTTCATATTTTCCAGTGTTCTCAGGAAGGCCAAGTCGGGTTCCTGGGTTTGGGAGGGTGGTCTGTAGCAGGCTATAAACTGGAAGGCAGTTTTACCCACTGTTAGTTGCACATGGATAGTTTCTGATGCTTCGTGCTTTGCCACCAACCTGGAGGTGTGGGTATCTTTGATGAATATCGATACTCCTCCTCCTTTTGTGGTTCGATCCAAGTTTTGGGGCCGAAAAGCATTGTATGAGGTATAACCTGGTAGTGCTGGGGTGCTCTTGGGAGCCCTGAACCAGGTTTCTCTTACTGCACAGATATCGATGTTCTCCATGCTAAGGAGAGTTTCGAGTGCGTGCATCTTGAGGTTTAGACTTCTGGTATTGAGTAGCATTACTCTTAGTTTCTTATCCCTTGTGACACCTATGGAGGTGGGTCTACTTCTTTTCAACAAAATTACAGTTTACTGACCTTTACATAGCCAACTTCAATAAACATAAACTACACTTTAACGAAACGTCACTATTACAAAGCACCAATAGGTAAGTAGGATTTCGATTCTCACTACAGTCAACACTCACTATGGTGACAATTTTAGAATGATATGTGAATCTATAACTATGTCAAACCATACTTCAAACATCTTATTGTAGCATACAATGATGATGTCATCCTGTATGGCATGTACTCTAACAGTACTCATGACAAGCCTGCGCTGGGGCAGTACACATCAACTACTGTGTTTGCAAACTACTTTACCTACATGTATAGGGGTTCTAATCTAACAGCCAGTGACTTGCATGTCTGTACATACACCTTTCCATTTTGAGACAATTTTGTACAGGGATGTGATTCCACATCGATGTCTTACACTCCTCCCAACATGTTCTCCTCAGCATACAATGACGCCATCATACTTCATAAAGTGCAACATGACAGTGTTACAGTAAGACATATATGTTGTAACTATTGTGACATTGCATGGCCTTCCTATTCTATATCTACACAGGTGTAATATTCAAATCAGGCCTAGTCTACTGCTGTGTGTCTGTGTTTGGTGGTATGTTATGGTCATTGTGTAATCTTTGGATTCAGTCTTCATTGCACTACCACTTGGAGTACCTTTCACCTAGTCTCATGCATTCACCATCCTCCTTTTTCAATTGGCCACATGACATCCTTCCTGCAGACAAGTGGATGATGCCCTTGTGTAAAATATGCATACACACATCTTGAACCAAAGTCCTTTCATTAGTCCCTGAAAACCATTTCCGAACAACTGCACGTGTAATTGCTAATTCTGTCATGGTGTGGTGTACATGTCCCATATGGACAGTTGCAGCCTGTAATGTAATCCAATAAATGTACACATATAAACAATAGTCTTACTAGCTTCCGTAATATAAATATAATATTTTTTTCCGGGTATGATAATGGCTAAGATTTCATGCGATGTTGGCCATTAGCCTAATAATGTCCCATGACCCTATGAATCACAGGCATGTCATTGCTGCTGCCATTCTCACATATTCTATTGAGGTGTTGATGTATAGTATGGCTACAAAAGGGTCTTCCATTCTGTCATGTGAACTAATTTATTTATGGCCATTGATGCCATCGCAGTACATGCTCCTTCTATTAAGGCTATAGTAGTGTTTTTATAGTAGAGCAGATCAACCTGCTACACAGTTTGTATTCTGCCATCTCAAGGACAATTCCAGTATGGTGCAGGAGTGCATGTGTCTATGTACCATCATTAAATGTTCTCTGACTGACATCAATATCAATTCATATTGATTACATGGTCACAGAAATCTTGTCTCACACACATGGGTGTTATGCAGTGATATGCTGTGATATACATGACTAATGCACCACATGTTTTGATGCAATTGCTACCTTGTGTAATTCATTGTATATGCAGTTATGTTGCTAATCCCAAAGATTATTGAGGTGGTCAGCAGCACCATTATATCACTGTTAGTATTTGTGTCAGGAAATGTTCCACTTGAGCCACAAACAACTGATCTCTAATGTGTCTGCATATGACATTAGGCTGCTCAAACACAGCTTCCCCATGAAACACATATAGGCATATGTTGTGCAAGTGATTTAAGTATGTGATGTTTGTAAAGTTGTATGACTGTGCGTTGTGACAGTGTGTGTAATGTGATGAAAGACCAAGGCTGTATGGAGGTCTTGTCACAAATTTTTTATTCCAATACATATGAAATGTTAAGTAGAATACACAACTAAGCAAAAGTCTGCATGTGGATGTCAGCAGACATACCTACCCAGAGGACACAGACAATCTGCTAGCTGACAGTTTGTCTCGCGTCACCACCCTGTCGCCACTGGCCAACAGCCCAGCCAAAGTATACATGCAAACATAATGCAGCTTTTATTCTCAGCAGGGCAGCAAATCTGTGCACTCTCTATGGCTAATAAAACAGAAGCAATGGGTCCTG